>NC_069378.1:50328269-50633076 GCF_021730395.1 Mercenaria mercenaria
GTTGCAGTTTAGGGAGGCTGCGTTTTTGGAACGTGGCATTCCATGTTGGATATATATCCTTGTTTTTTGTTTGTTGATATTACAAGTTATATGTTTAGTTATAAAGCATAAAAGGTATGCATTATTTAATCGCCTGGCATACTGTAGAGATATATCCGAAATTATTTTAAATTTTCCATATTTGCTATTTTGTTTCAAAGATAATTGGATTGATTATTTGACAATCTATTATATAATAGTGTCTTCATTCTTTTTATTTTATACATAATATTAGTAAAACGTTTTTTACCAATATTAAATTTAACTTCTTTACATTCAAAAAAATACATATGCATCTCTGCTTAAGACTGTCTGAAACAAGTAAAGGGCAATGTAATGCTTGGTGAAAATAAGATAATGTTAATATTTGAACTGATATTGTTTGTCTGTGAGTAAGACGTTACATGCAAGTTGCTCAATATATTTTTCCATCCGATTTGCTTGACACAAGAACATTTTCTTCCCGTTTGGTTTCAGAATGTTTTGTTATTGGAAAGGAAGCCCTGGAGGGACGCTTATTATTTATTAATTTTGACTTATTATTTTAAGTAATTATAAGTTATATATTTTTAGTAATAATTCATTAGTAACTGTTATTAATAAAAACAACTATTCTCTTAAGTTTGTAAGACGACAGTTTTATTGTACTGAATATTCCTAACATTTCCACATGAACATCTGATTGCTGAAGATAACTACAGTGGTCCGCTCGGACCATCGTTGTTCCGCCAGCATTATATACGATATGTTGACGTGAGAAAACGATGCAATGACACGAAATCAAAATGCAATGGCATGACTGATAAGAAGCGAGGGAGTTTAATTTATCTTGCACGTTCACACCGTGTTCTCGTGCCATCTCCGTTTCAAACTAAGGGCGACATTAAGACACGTAGAGGCTAACGCCGTGGCTAGAGGGCGTTTACGGTAACGTGCATTTCCACCACCTTCCATGAACAGGCTTAAACAAAAAACAAAACAAAAAAAAAGAAGACAAGGATGAATATCCAACAGGGAACCCGATGTAAATGAATCTGTAATATTTCTATCTGATTTATATTTGCAAGGAATTATGGTATAAAAATAAAGATTTTTTTTTTATCAATTTAGCGAACGTGTGATTGTGGTCTATTTTATTTGTACGAAAGTGTGCTAAAGTGTGCTGGTGACGGTGTGGATCTCTTGCAAACTTTATTACATACCATTAAATGTTTATTTGCAGTTGCAAGACAAGTCAAAAATGGGTGATGGAAAAGATTGTCGAAAGTATACATACAAATGGATGTCACTGGCAGTTGACTTCGGCGGCCAGGTTTATCGGACAGTTTTTACCAATCAAGCTCTGAATGTATATGGCTCAATCAAGGCTTTTTTGACGACAAAAAAATGTTCCATCGTACCAAAGTGTTTCCCCAACCAAGTAGAGACATTGTATCCAAACGGCACAGCAGCATCTTCGGCGGACAAATTTGATATAACGCTTCTAGCAATTCTAATGAAAGTATTAGGTCAACCAAAAGATGAATCAGTTTCAAATGACCTACAGAAGATAAAACAATACAGAAATGGGGTATTTACTTACGTACTTATGTATTCTTAAAAACGCATAGTTACGTTTTTAGGTTATGCAAAATTTTTTTGGAACATTTCAAATCTACCTTCAAATGTTTAATAGGCATCAACTTTTACTAGAAAAGTGGCTCCGCATATCAGGTAAAAGGTAGTAGCTTAACAAATTATGTGTATGTTTTTTTTTTACTTTTGTTTTTGCTGTGCGTGTCGCCTGACAAATACACACACGTAGTATACTTCAGGCTGGAGGTTTTCATAAACTAGTTATATCAAGCGCACATTTTCATTTTAAAGCAATTCAGTAAAAATCTTCTTGTCAGAAACTGCTTGCTTACGAACTTTCTGTGACTTTATCAAAAGTGTTCAAACTATTCTGATTTACTTAAATGCATAGCTGCCAAAGGGCGTGGTAACTTCATAAAAACTTAAACATCATATTGGCATACATTGCTTGCCTGTTTTTCTTGGTAGACACTTTTCCAGCAATTGTCAAAAACATGACCACAAGAGCTGATAATTTTAAAAAATCTTCAAACAAGATCTCCTCTACCAATGGTCATATGGTCATATCTTGAAGTAATTTCACAGAAGCGGTAATTTAGTGACCATCCTCCAAGTATGTTCAAACTATTCCGATCTATAAAAAGTATGGCGCTTTGAATGGGACGTGGTAAATGTTTGTAATATCTAGTGTGAAATTCTTCCTTCCTGAGAGGAACTTCTAGCTCAGATTGGAAACGTTTTCATAGAAATAATCGTTGGGTGATCCAATTAAAAAGTACATTATATTATCAGATTATTCAGATTCGTCTAGATAAATTAATTCTGGTATCTGTAAACGCATAAAGTGGGAACTTTGAAAAATATTCTTGTGAGAAACTGATTGTTTCGGCTAGGGAAGGGGGACGCTGAGGCAGAGGCCCCTTAAATGGCGGTGAATGTTTTTAAAAGTTTTTATCACCAAATATCGCAGAGCGATATTGCAGGATGAAGCTTATCAGATTTTACTCGCAAAATTAGGTATGAACAAAGTGCTAGGTGGGTGCCGAAACAGCTGACCGAAAATCAAAAGGAATCCATTGTGACTATAGCAAAAGAACATTTTGGGTGTTTTACCGTGATGAAAATACGTTTTTGAACTTTACTGTCAATTGGGATAAAATGTGGGTTGATTATGCTAAATCTGAAACAAAAGCTCAGTCAAAGCAGTGGAAACGAGGTGGTTCCCCACCCCGATAGAAGTTTAAGCTGTCTCCCTCTGCTGAAATTATTTCATGCAAAAAGATCAAGCTTTGACTGCTAGATACTATAGTAGTAGTTTTGAAAAATAACTTGCAAAACATCCAAAAAAAAAAAAAAAAAAAAAAACCCAAAAAACCAAAAAAAAAAAAAAAAAAAAAAACCAAACAACATGAAAAACCTGGTCCCAGGCAATGTTCGTCTTTGCATAACAATGCAAGTGGTAATTGTTGTCCCTCCGTTCTTTGCCCCCCTGCGACTTTTATTTGTTTGCAGAACTAAGAAATGGCTCGCTGGAAACAAATAAGATACCAGGGTGGCTTTGATTTCAGCTGTTGTTCGGTACCTCAGCAGTAGGTCTACTTTTTGGTTTGCAGAGGGAATACAAAAGCTCCCAAGAAGATGGAAAAAGTATATAGACGTAGGTGGCAAAGCATAAAAAGAAATTTCAGGAAAATATATATATATATATATATATATATATATATATATATATATATACGCTATTATGGATGACTTTTGTTTCGGATGGCTGCGTTCTGGCAACGTTGCTATTCCTAATTTAGCACAGAAGTTTATTCAATGACCTGTGAAACTCGGGTAGGCAATATAGGATCGTCATGCCTTCGTTTATTAAATAATGGAAAGAATAAGACAAATGTGCTCATGACAAATATGCAGGCTCACATATTATACATATGTTCTTCATGTGAGTGATCAACTAATACTCGAGACGGAGACTTTAATCATTTAAAACATGTGTTATTTTAGCCCGTGTATACTAGAATGAATATTAAGCATTCAAATGACAATCACTGCACATAGTTTAAGTCACTCTGTTAGCCGAAAATCTTTAAAATCACACAAAAAATCGTTGCACCAAATTACATAATGTCATTTAATTGTTATGCTTTACAATGAAGTCATCTAATAATAAGTTTTTTTTCCAAAGCACTCATACAGTCACGTGTTTAGTTGAGAAAAACTCTTTTTGAATCCATGAAGTTATTCAATGATACTAATTTCAAGACTATGGCATGAAGACAAGTGGTGCCGACGATGAAGTTATGATAGGTTGACTGTGCAAGACAATTCCGAAAGAATATGACCTAAGAAAATCAACTCCTGTCTATAGACTGAATTGTATGCCAAATCGCATGTGCTGACTTAGGAAATTAACGTTATTACTGCACGAAAAGAGGTTATACGTCCGCGGAATAATTTCACGCGGGTGTAGCCAGAATGAATTATTCTTGGGTCATAGAACGGTTTTTTGTTTAATAGTATTTTATTGTATTTGTTATTAGGCATATATACAATAATATAGACACAAAAGTAACAGATACAAATGGATTGGACCAAGAAGTATATCAACATCAGCAAACTGCCCGTTCCACATATAACTGATTTGAGTAAATTAATTTAAGAGGAAAAAAAAGATTTTTAGATCTTGGATTCCATGATGAATCAGGCAGATGCAATCATAGGTCCGGAGATATGGCCCTTGATTGACCAAAGAAAGAGCAAAAATTTGTGTTTTCTTTTACCTTGTGAACACGGTAGAAGGGACATTTTACATTTTAACCACTCTTACATACAACTTAAGTCAAAATAAGATCTCGGTTCCTCTTAAAAACCAGCTTGATTCTTTCATGGGTGTTAGAGGTACTGCCCTTGAAAGGGGCAAAAGTCTTTTTTTTGCCCTTTCAGTCATATAAAGGTTTCATCTTTGCTTTGATTTGATACAAACTTGCATAGAATGTTTATCTAGATGATCTCTATGCCAATTTTGAAACTGAGTCATGTGGTGTCAAAAACTAGGTCACCAGGTCAAATCAAACGAAAAGCTTGTTAATACCCTTAGGCTAGAGGCCTCATTAATAAACATGCCTTTATTAAACTTGGTCAGAAAAGTCATCTTGATGATTCCTATGCCATATTCGCAACTGGGTGATGTGTAATCAAAAACTATGTCACCCGCTTTAATCTAAGGAAATGCTTGTTTACCCTCTGGAGGCCATATTTTTGACCCTATATTCATGAAACTTGGTAAGAATGTTTATCTTGAGGATTCCTATGCCAAGTTTGAAACTGGGTCATGTGGGGTCAAAAGCTAGGTCATCACTCAAATCAAAGGAAAAGCTTGTTAACACTGTAGAGGCCACAATTACGACTCTTCATGAAATTTGGTCAGAATGTTTATCTTGATGATTCCAATGCAAAGTTTACCAGGTTAGCGATATAGGGTCATCACGACCCTCTTGTTATTGAATTTCTTCTTTCTATTCATCCTCGTACATGGATCCAACGTTTTATACTGTTAACGAACTAAATGAAATTATTGTGCAGCTTTGACTTCAAACCGCAATCACAAATATTATATACATCAGTAGCTGGTGCATTCATAATCTTCATTATAATAATTTTTCAGCTGATGCATATAGCAGACACCAAGACCGCTTTCGGTGAAACCTCTTTCAAAGAAATGTGGGACAAAATAGCGGAGGTAAATCCTAAAATTACACATATATTAAATTTCTTCTGACTTTCAAGACAAGCATGTTGTGTGAAGTTAATAATGTCATATATCATTATGTAAGGAGATTTTAAAACCTGGCCTTATAACATAAGATTAATTCAATAAGTAGCATCTTCAAACTTTTAAAGAACTTTCATCATCTAACAAACACTGTAGGAATTCAGACTTAAGTGCAAGAAAGTGCAACCACTGTTGTTATAAGGGTGATGAAACAGCATTATGTCAGTAGTTAAACTGGAACGAAATCGAAATTACTCAGGTCTGGGCAGTTAGATTTGGCAACTGCACGGCTTTTTCCTCTTCCAGAAATTACTGGACGACTAGCTAAATTATCGTCTAGGATAATACATATGCCCCGTACACAATATTTTGTTCTACTTTATTCATAGACTATTAAGTCATACTTAAGTTTTTTTAATAAATCAAGGTAACAATTTATTGTTTGAAAATTGGCGGTATGGATTTTTATCACAAAAACGCTAGAACTAGAGGTAATCCTCATCCAATCAAAAGATATTATTATAAATAAGACATTTCGTCAACATTTAGCTTTTAGATATTCTGCTCCTTTTTGTAAGGGCTACATGGGTGGATGTTTTTCCGGGAAATCTGTACAGCATTAATTACGAATGAATTTTAGATGTTTTAGTAGCTTCATATATATATATTCAACGTATCCTCGAGATCTAGTTAACTTTCAGAGAGAGAAAATATAGCTTTTCTGGTCCCAATCAGTTAAACAGACTAAAATATCACTACTGATTTGTGAGACATGAAAACAGAGATTTGAGTATATATATGCAAATGTTGAACCAGTACGAATGTGTAGTACAATTTTGGCTCGTATATAAAGCAGCATCGAAACTAATCATATTGGGTTAGTGGACTTGCTGTGGCATGTGCGTGTTCGTTTATACTGCTAGGCGTTTTGCCGTAATTGGTCTGGTATATTGTGGTGGTGATTTAGTTCGTATACATTCTCTCTACTATATATCTATATATAGTAAAATATGACACCAGGATTTCAAAAGTCAGTTGCAAAAAATCCAAAATGGTGGCCAACATGGCGACGCGTTGATTTATTAAGTAACTTCTTTCGCCTGCTGGTGTTATTGTTATTTTACAAAACTGGAATTTATTTTAGGTATCTTTATCTCAATCGCGATTCGGAAAAAGATATATGAATGCTTACCGATCATATATGTGTCTGTCCGTCCGACTGTTTGTCTTAGGAGAAGTCAAATAGTCTAATTGTCAACTCCCCGCCTTGTTATCTTAAACTTACTCCATGAACATTGATTTTGACCTTACCGAAATGTCCATCCTATTGTTTTGTCTGTTTTGTTGAGTTTTATACCACACATTGCAATATACTAATTAAGATCATATGGTCACTTTCCACTTTTTAAATACTTGTGGGGAAGAAAGACCTGAGGGGTACCTCCTGACATCATAAATCCTATTGTTTTGATAATTTGCTAACAAGTGAGTAACTATTATTTCATATTGTTACTGATAAATGGTGTTTAACTTCATTATTTCTGAATATTTTATAGCAAGTATATTTGCTCATGTCTTTAGAATTTTTCAAGTTTCGCTTCCATGAGGATTATTCTTGATATAGGTCATGATTGATCTCCTCTTGATGTTTATACCCCCACTGAACGAAGTTCGGATGGGGAGAGTGGTATATAGGAGTGAGCTTGTCGGTCTGTTGGTGTTCATGGTTTCCGGACAATAACTTATGAAAGGCTTGACATATTTGAATGATGTTTGGTACACATGTGTAACTCATAAAATACAAATCATTTTCGACTTTGAGATCAGTAGATCGAAGGTTAAGGTCACAATGATCTGGAAACAGTTAAACAGTTTCCGAATGATAACTTGAGAATGCTTGTGCCTAGGGTCATGAAAGTTAAGAGGGAGATTGGTCATGACCAGCAAATGGTGCCTATTGAGTTTGATGTGAATAGGTCAAAGGTCAAGGTCACAGTGACCCGGAACAGTTAAACCGTTTCCAGACACTAACTTGAGAAAGGCCTGAAAGATTAAAAATATTTTAGTACACAGTTATAACATCATAAAATGCAGGTCAGATTCGACTTTGAGGCCAGTATGTCAAAGGTCAAGGTCACAATGGTCCAAAACGGTTTTTGGATGATAACTTGAGAATAAATGGGCGTATAGGATCATAAAAGTTGACAGGTAGGTTGGTCATAACAAGCAAATGATTCCTATTGATTTTGAGGTCAGTAGGTCTAATTTCAATATCACAGTGACCCAGCAAAGTTAACCGTTTCCGGATGATAACTTGAGAACGCTTGGGCCTAGGATCACAAAACTTGATAGGGAGGTTGACCATGACCATCAGATGACCATTATTTATTTTGAAGTCTGTAGATAAAAGGTCAATGTCACAGTTATCCGGAACAGTTAAACCGTTTACGGATGATAACTTAAGAATACTTAAGCTTAGGATCATGAAAGGTAACAGGAAGTTTGGGCATGACTAGCAGATGAACCCTACTGATTTTGAGGTCAGTAGGTTAAAGGTCAAGGTCACAATGACCTGGAACAGTTGGACTTTGATACTGACTTACTTCTGTGACAATGCCGTATTGTGGGGTTAAGATTCGTCACACCTGTGACAGCTCTAGTTTGTCATGTTTGTTTCAAAATTTGTTTTGCTTCCGAAGGATCATCTTAAATATTGTATTGACTATCACCGCAGCGATATCTAAGTAAGCGTGGCGGTCATAAGAAGTCTTCCCGAACTTGGATTCAGGGTTGTTTTGTTTTCTGGTCCTTTGGGATCATGTAGTCCATTTAAAAGCTATGTAATAATATACCGTTTAAGCCTGTGATAGGGGCCGTAAGGGATGATGCAGTTGTCATTACCTCTCATGAAAAGACTTAGTCATATCGAGTCTGCTGTTATTTTGTTTTGTTGCATTCGTTACTTACAAAGGATCATATTACAAATTTTATTGATTGTAATAATACAAATTGGATAGCCACAGGTCGTACAACACAACAAATGCGTCTATTCTAATGAGGTCATGAACACCTCAAACTCTTCGATGCACCTGCTTTAGCAGAACTCTGTTGTAAAAGTAAATTGGATAGAATCTATGATCCAAAAGGATTATCAATAATAACAAAACTGAGTCCAAGTACGGAACATATTTGTAGGCCACCACATGGCACTAATGACTACCATGGTGATAGTGTAAAAACTAAAAGATGATCTTTGTAAGCTAAGTATACAATCAAGCAAACTCAGCGTACTTTCGGCTGATTAAATCTGTTCAAAGAAAAAGGAAAAACCCTTGATGGGTATTTCACATTTCATTGCCTTTTATGAACAAACTCAATCTTCTAACCTGTTATTTCGTTTGACGGGACTTTTGGTATACTTTATCAAAGCAAGGCTGTTTTAGAGTTTCGTTAACAAGAAAGAGAGGGGATGTTACTATCAAAATGTTGTCGTTGGTGTTTTGTATATTCATACTAACTAGATATAATGTGCGTACTTGAGGCCTCCGTGGCAAAGTAGGTCATTGATTTCGACTCTGACCGATGTGGGTTCGAACCTAGCTCGGGACGTTGAATTCTCCATGTGAGTAAGCCATTCAGATGGCTTACAGAAGGTCTTTGGTTCTATCCAGGTGCCCGCCCGTCATTAGATATTGTCCGTTGTAGTACCTTGGGCTTCCGCCACCATCAAAAGCTTGAAAGTCGCCATATGACCTATAATGGTGTCAGTGTGACGTTAAGACAAACATAAACAATAAAACATACTTACAAAAGGATTGTTAACTCGTATTCCAACACGTATTATTTCTTCATTATTTAAGGTCATTAAAAGACTTGGGGCGACTTGTAAACTTCTAAGCTTGGAAACGGACATCAACAATCTTCTGAATGATCCTTTGGATTTTGAACGAGAGCAGGAGCTACAAAACGAAATTGAAAGACTGAAGAGAACTATTGAAGAGTGGATGTATATAGATAACAAAATTGATTCAGTTCTTCAGAAGATTGACGGGATAGATAAGAAACTTAATGGTAGTTTTATTTATCTATTGATTTTTTTCTCAGTAAATATAGGGAAACTGTTTATATTTGCATACTTTTCTATAAATTATTTATTTTCACTTACCAGTTGTAAACATTCAACATTACAACTTTGCTTCATTAATCAAGGAAAAAATGTTATATTGAAAGATGCACTCAGTATACCAAGACTCTTTGCAATAACAACTCATAGCTTCACTCTCGTATTTAATCTTATTTCAGGTACTGAAAGAGATGAGTGAAATTATATTTCAAATTAATAACATGTTATGATTAGTTTATAGGACCTATATTTAAGCAATATCTGCTCCATTTTTCTGTGTATTCATTCGTCTTTCTTCTAATCTAGATTGCATAATAAATGTAGGAACACAATATTGTTTCCATATAGAAACTTGGCTTCTAATCCATATTCTGACAAGATACACATTCGCCTACAAATACATCACTGTTTATTAAAATATTTCACTGGTTGAAGGTGCAGATGGAAATATCTTGCTCGATGGTAACTGTTTTAGCGAACTTGCAAAGTTACCGCAAAACAGTTACCCGAGAGTCAGATATTTCCATTCGCAAATCAACTAGTGATATAAACTTTTTTTTACCATGTCTTATTTTTTCAATAAATAGAAGAAATAAAATAAAACGAATGCTATTCTTTTAAGCACTATTTTATCATAGTAGCGCATGAATTTACGCATTCATTCATAAAAAGCAGCAAGTGTGTCATCTTACACCCTGAGGTTTTCAAGTACTGACCAATGCACGGGAAATTTGTTCGGTTTTAGGCATGACTTCAAGCAGAATTATAAAATTGTGACAATATCTGTTTATACTTTTGCCTATAATTATTGTCCCCGCCTTTTCAAAGTTAAAATTGGGACACAGAAATGGACTGTGTCCTCCATCTAAAAGTTTTGAAGTTACTTTGTACAAGTTCTACCTTTAATGAACATCCAGGTCAAATGTTAACAGGGTATGTATCATGTCATGTAGGTAACTCTGGTAATTGTAAAGGGATTTTACAAGTACTTGGCATAAATATTACATATAATGAGAAGCTATGTCTAGCGCTAGACCAAAATCACACTTTTATGTGAAATGTTAAGTGTCTGGTCGATAACACTAACATGCATCAAGGGATTTAACACCCCGCCCAAATCTTAAAGGTCAAGGTCAAACATAATAGCCGTTTATTGCTTGGTCAATATCCTTACTTTGCACAAACAACCACCGTAACAAGATAATAATATGTCGATTGTAAGGTTCAGTCCTCTAGATCAAGTTCAAGGTCACACTTGCAGATAAAAGGTTTTTCTTGTGTATTTGTTTGATCTGTACCATTTTACACCTTGATATACATTCAAATAACTTGTTAAAGTATTCATCATTACAAGAAAATACATCATATGCGGAACCCAGACCCTTTCTCAAAGGTCAAATGATAATTTTCTTTGTCAGCTGGTACATAATAACCTCCCTTTTATATGATAAAATACAAAACATGTATGTTTTCATCAATGTTAAATGAAATAATATGAAAAATAAGATGATTTTGACTGATAGCTATGAAAAATGAGTTTAATACGGTGTCCGTTTTGTAGTTTTAGTTGTGCATAAAGTCTTAGATGTTTGTATGTCTCGCTCTGCGTACGTGCAAGTGTGCGTATGTGTGAACTTGTGTTTTGGTCGAGTACAAATCCATGCGTGAACAGCTGTCGATTGCGGTCTCGGGAGGCTGCGGTCTTGAACGTGGCTTTTCCTGCTGGATATCTGTAGGATATTTAGCCTTGTTTGTGTTGGTACATAGTTAGAACATGCAAATGGTTTTGTTTTTTCCGTTCTCTTGTTCTTTCGTCCAATTTGTAGTTAGTTCTTAAGTCACAAGTGGTGAATTCTACCATAACTTTACTGTACGCATTTTTATATTAAACATGGTGGGTTATATGGGTATATGCGGGTCTTTTAACACTCGGGATGAGATTTATAAGCAGAAGAATGTTCCTTACCGCATGCTAGGTCTAGGCTTTATGTATGCATATGTCAATGTGGTCATACACGCCGTTGAACTTCAGATTTAATAAAGAAGTATTTTGCAATATTAGACTACAAGGGTCCTGTAACGGATCGTTGATTTTACCATTGTCAAATTTGTGAATATGAGATCTAGCTTTTACACAATTTTCATACCGATTTTCAGATATTTTTGTGCCGTAAGTTTTGCTAAATTCATACAAATGTTAGGTGACTAGTTGTGGAAATGTCCACAAGTGCATATTTCAACTACAAACGTGATACATTATAGGAAGATTATCTTTGGATTCAAACTTACGAAAGTTGTCAACATCTCAAAAATGTTATAGTTACCTATAAATCAGTAAACTGCAAAGTTTCCTCGTTGTAGTCACTTGTGAAGTCTTGTTCGCAATATATTTCATTATCATCCTCGTACTGTATTTGATAAGCAGCAAATTTATTTTCACACTAACATAACGCCACTCCACCATTTCTAGCGTATCTTTCTTCTGCTTCAAACAAATATCCTCTTCGGCCATCCCTGTAACTTTATGTATTAATAACTGAAAACATATCATAAAATTATTTTTTCTGAAAACAAGCATGACATACTTCCTAAAAGTGCATGTGAAAAATTTAAAGCAAGCTTCTCAGTTTCCACATATCTTCTAAAATACTGACCCTATGATCATCAAAGGATTGATCGTAGTAAGGGACAGACATCTTTTGTGTTAGGGTACGTCAAAGGTCAAGGTCAATGGGGTCATATATTATAGTAGTATCGGTTGTTTTATTGCACGCTTCCCATTTTAACTTATTTCTTATAATATGTTTCAGTACTGTGATCCATTTACCCTTGTTACAAACCATGCATAACTGGAATGAAAAGCCAGCAACAAGCATTTTAGAATAACAAAGTGAATTAAATGAAATTTACAGAATACAATATTACAGTAAAATACCCGAAACAAATCATCAAAACACTGAATAAAACTTCTTACTGTTTTTTTCCAGTTTTAATAAGGTTCCACAAACTTTAACCGACACAAAACACTATATGAGCATCTAAAATCACATCAAACCAGCAATCCATTGGAAACAAGTCCTCATAGTTCTGAATTAGGTGGGGGGGGGGGGGGGGGGGCGAGCGTTCTCTTGCTCTACTCTTCTGGTCAGATTGTTTCTTGTCTTTACTGATATAGGATGCATGTTTCGCCCTGAGCTACTGTATGTAATGTACCTTTGAACATGTTTATCATGAAAAGGGTGCTATATAAATTTGGTATAATAATTCCTTCTTTAGATAAAGTTATCATTATTATTAGAAGTAGCATTGATAACATTGGTATCTTAAATATTGCCTATGGCATGCATGGCATTTGCAGTTGTTCTTGAAATGTACACAAAATGAAGGGTATGCTTCCTTTGAAATAACAAAATTAAGAAAGTTAACTAAAATATTTGCCACGTTTAAACGTACTTCTTCGTGTCACGTGCCACTTCATCTTTTGTCTTACTATCTTTCATATATTTCTGAGAACCCCTAGTATCTTTTACAGCAACAACATTAATGTAAAACGTCCTCCAATAATACAGGAACAGTGGTTAGATATATTATCCTTTAATTAATTTAACAATTTCAACTTTTAAAGACCAATGATAAACCTGTAACAAGCATATATGAAACTTGATATATTTATAACTCTTTCTGGTGTTCAATATGTTTAAATACTGTTTAAAAACGCATAAACCAAGTAAAACTTCTTACTTAATATTTGTTTTTTTTCAGGTTTCTTTGCAAGTACTTTGAAATATAACATACTTTCAACACAAGTTTAGGCTAAAGAGATCGAAATTGATTTTTTCCGTTCTTAAAGTCATAAAATTAGATAAAAATGTAATAACTCAGAAACTACGGTATTTCTTCATGAAGACAGACACATATAACATGAACTAATCATACATAAGAAGAATATTTAGTTTTATAAATGACAATCACTCTTTTAATAAATATTATAAATTTTCTATTTTAAATATACGAATACAAAATTTCATTTGATACGGCAAACTATTTAATGGTGAATTTGTTCGTCAAATAAATATGAAGACTTTAATTACAGAACATGGACACGAAGAAATTTGTGCAGATAAATATTTTGTGAAGACAACACAGTATCATGAGGCAAGAAAAGTGCTGCTGAATCAAAAAGTAATTGTTTTGGATGGAGCTCCTGGAGAAGGGAAGACAACAATGGCAAAAGAGCTCATAAATGAGGTATCAGAAAATAAATGCACAGTATTTAGAACAGTTAGAGAATTAGAACATATCAAATTTAAGAATTTAGATGTTAACGGCATATTTATTGATGACATGTTTGGTGCTGCGGTATTTGACAAATATGAAAGCAGAAAATGGCAAAAGATTTGGCCCAGAGTAGAAAAATGGGTGGACGGATCCCAAAACTGTGAGCGATATGTTGTTGTAACTTCGAGAACACATATTTTAAAAGAGGCCATGCAAATAGTGCACAATGCAAATACATTTAAAAAAGAGAATATTTTTACCCTTTCATCCCTCAAACTTCAGGTAGTAGAAAAAAGGGAAATTTTGACGCAACATTTTGAAAAGGCTAGGGATAATTCAAACAAAGAACAAAAAGGCAAAAACACAGACTCTCAGCCCAAAACAATTGACGAAAAGCAGCGTAAATTTTTATATGACACTGATTTTAAAAGCCTTGGCCTTTCTTCTACAATAGGATTTCCAGAATGCGCTAGATTATTTGCAAATAACGCCGACATTTTCAGTAAGGGCATTGAGTTCTTTAAAACACCAATGAAATTCATTAAGATCTGTATGTCAGACATCAGTAAAAATGACGATAACTTTGTAGCATTTTTTGTTCTATGGGCTCAAGAAAACAAAACATTAAACTGTAAAGATCTAGAACTTCCGGTTCCTGAAACGTCTGAAAGGATCAAAGACCCAATATTAAAACTGCAGATTCGGCCTTATGACCAAATCAGAAATATTCGCAAAGTATTGCAACACCATGTCCATGAAAATGGCTTCATTACACTTGACTTTGATGGAAATTTTTATTTTAGCCATAATGTAGTTCGTGATGCTTTTGGATTGATAGCATATGACAAAAATGCCACAGCTGTTCTTGCATATTGCGACGTGGCTTTTATAGACAACTATATCAAGATATCAAATAAAAGGAAACCCGCCTCAGAGCTAGGTATAGAATCAGAAAACATAAACATTACATTACCAGCATTCCGCTATGATCAGCTCAGTCTAAGAATTGCTACTCTGGTTATTCCAGAAAAAGGGACAGCATCAGAAAGTTACTTAGAGAATTATTTAATCTTTAAGAATCCGATGTTTGAAAGTGAACACTTTTGTGCAGTCTTCATCAAAACAAATAACGATGCAAGAAATCTGAAGACACTTCTTACAATAGAGTTGAGGACAATTACATCTGAGTTGAACAAATATAAATTTCTAAACCGTAAAACACGTGACACAGCGATAAGATTACCTTCATTCTTACTTTGGCAGACTAAAAAGTTGCATCCCTTGGTAAAGCTATTCTTTTCCGAAATGGAAAACTATCAGATAGAAGAATTAGAGAAAGAGCTGTTTATCGGTATGTTTATTGGCTCAATGATTGGTTCGCATGAAATTGTAGAATTTCTTGTTGAAAGAGGAGGTAAAGTTAAATACAAAATGATCCTTCTAGCTTATGAAGCTTTAAGCGATTCAAGATTGAATGCCGAAGAGACTAAAAACACAATAAACTTTTTGCAACACCGCATTGGTTTAGCTGAACCGGACGGTAATTATCGGATTCATATCGCTGTACTTGCTGGCTGCTTAGATATAGTTAAAGAAATGCTTACAAAAGATCCATTGCATGCACAAAAAACTCTCACATCAGCAAATGGTGATGATTTAGATAGAGCATCACTGTACCATATTGCAGCATGTAAGCAAAATGATGTTATCATTAACTTTTTGGAAAACAAACTTGATTCCAAGGTTTATGACGCCAAAGGCAGATCTCCGTTTTTGTATGCCATTTATATGGGCAAACATAAAGTTGTGGAAACGCTTCTTAAAATTGCCAATAAAAACGGTGACGAAATGACCCCCGATAACGACAAAAACACACCATTGCATATTGCAATAAGGAAGTCTGTCGAACAGAAAGATGAAGCTATTAGGAACGTGTTTAGAGATCTTTCGATCAAAATATGCAAAACATGCACAAAAAACACACACATGGAAAATTCACAAGGCAAAACACCTCTGCACGTAGCGTGTGAGTTAGATGCAACGGAAGTAGTTGAAGAACTATTCAAAACGAACTTTCATATCGCTGAAGAGGAACGATTACTTATGCATAAATTCGTAATGAGTGACAATAAAAAAGCCATAGAAATATTACTAAAGCATGGCTTTGATCACACAATTACCGAAAAAGGCAGAACTCCCATTCAGCTTGCTGAAGTACAAAATAAAACGCAAGTTGTTGATATAATACGAAAATATGAACAATGTCAGAATCCTCCGCCATGTCTAAAAATAGATATAGATAAACCAACAGACGCAAAGTATGTGGTCACTGCAAAAACCTGATATAGATATCATTGAGACCATTTGCATGTAGTCGTGATACAAATTGTCGACAGCTGAATACTACTTAAAGTGGCACTCGCAAACCTCTTCGATATATTAACGAACATTATTCGTGTTGCTATTTTACGGATACGAATGATATAAAGTACAGCATAAAAACTATTACATTACTTTTAAGCTTCAGTGATAAACAAATATGCTACAAGCTTTTAGAACTCACCTATTCAGTTTGTTCTATTTCTATTATCATTTATAAGCACCAGAAAATACTTTCTAAGAAAAGAAATTTGGCGTGCTTCTTAAACTATTGCATAGAAAATCCCCAAAACAGAATTATCGAAATCATTTTCAAGGCAAAAACTTACTATTTACCTGCAACGTTGCATTACTTCAAATGCATTTCTTTAATTATTTACAGTCAAAATACAACAATGCATATCATGAAAATATACACATACATATACACGGAGTGGCACCTGAGGGGCCTCCCTCCACCATCAAAGTTGGAAAGTCGCCATATGACGTATAACTGGGTCGGTGCGACGTTAAACCCCACAACCTCCCCCCGCCAAAAAAAAGATAAATTCTTAGACAAAGTAAATATAAACAAAGAGGACAAAAGAAACAAATAACGGAACATATCGGGACAGTCGTCTTTGAACGGTCAGTCGCAAGTACACGACTGAAAATGAAAATCGGTTATGATAACTGGTGCGAAACAAACCTTCGGCTAAAGTTACAATGCAGAATAAAAAATAGTCTCCGACGGATAAAACCCTAACACAGGCTTAGATAGAAATTAAATATCATTAAATATCACACATAGCTTTAAAAGTTATGTCCTGTTAGATGATGTCAGTTCAAGGTAATGATAATGCAAAAGAATAAGTGTGCGAGAAAAACATTGTTTAATTTTTTTTTGGTTGTTAGTTACGGGCTATCCCGTTACTTTAATTATGGATCAAATGATTGCATGTACACCGCCATATGAACACATCTGCGGATGTCTTTGAATTGTAATTTTGTACTCGTAAAATGTTTAAATGTTGAATTCTAATCAACATAGAACTATATTAATCAATGAACCAATAAATCATTATTATTTCAAAAGTTATGCCAAGGTTACATTTTTTTTACTCTTCGAGCCCCTCTTATTTTATATTTGTTCAATATTTTGTCTTGACACTATAATTCGGCTGAGATTGATACAGCCATAGCTAGCGCCAAACATGTCATAACAACATATCTGCAGCTGTCTTTGAATTGTATATATATATTGCCAACACATTTTCAAAGTATTAATCTTTCATTAATATGACTATAACATTTAGCGGACATAACACAATCCGACAATACATATACATATTAAAATTGGATTGTGTTATGTCCGATAAATGTTATAGTCATATTCATGAAAGATTAATACTTTGAAAATGTGTTGGCAAGTGAGCACAGTATACATGTAATAAAAGTACAGCATCTATTGTTATAGTATACACTGTTTCAACATTCTTGTGTTTTGTAGATATAATTACTTCATTATCAGTTGCAAAACTATATTGTAAACTTTAAGCCACGTGTGTTCCTAGATATGGAAATGTTTTTGAAGATGCATTTTTAAATTGAATTTGGGACTGTAACAAACAGAATCGGTGACTACATCACATATACCAACTTTCATTTTTGTGATATCTATTTTATTGCAATGCTAAAGGAGGTCACTTAGCGACTTGAAAATTTTGAAGAGTGAGTGCAGGAACACGTTTGGCCTGCTAAGTTTTTTTCAACAGATATTTTGGTGTAATCTTTCGTAGTTTAGTCGCTTTTAGTTATTTGATTTAAACAGTTTGACAAAAAGCTGTTTTACATCAAAGGGGCAATAATCTTTCAGCCGAACTGTTGAACGAATCCAAAACTCTGCTAAATTTTCGCTAGAGGCTTCGGCAAATAAAGTCAAATCTATAAAAGATAGAACTTTTGTCTTGTGTTATGGATGTATTTGCATAACAGTACTATTGTTTGTATTTTTTGCTATATGTAAAGCGCCTTTGAACGTGTTTATCATGAAAAGGGCGCTATATAAATCTGGTATAATAATAATAATAATAATAATAATTGTGTATATATAAACTCAGAGAGCACTGAAACGCCTCAAGCATATATGGCAAATATATTGGCGTAAAGAATTTTCCTACAAGTTTGCTTCAGAGCATGCGCATAATCATATTACTACAAAATTTAATCGTTTTAAATGACATACATTAGAGAAGTGCTGCGAATATTTGCACGAGGCGCTCTTAATATAATAATATCTTTTTCACGTCCTACTACCAATTGAGCCCTACGCCAAAAATCAATAGTCTGTAATTTAATTGAGGAAAAAGTTCTAAAAATAAGCCATGCACACTTTAACTCCTCCAAAATCAGGTATGAATATAAAGACAACATAGACAGACAATCACTGCGTTACAAATGTGTGTATATGTTTACGGTATGATCAGACATCCTTTGATAAATATATGTCCTAACAATACAAACTACAAGAAATGACATGACCTGCCAGGTCTTAAAAGGGAAAGAAACCACCAGAACATACGGGTTGGCAGTAAATTTCCATTGGCGATAATGGTATCCTGTACTATGATCTTTCGACATGTCAATCATTATTTTAAAAAGTCTTCTCATACTTGTCCATACCAGCGTGACTTTTGGAGGGACAGAACGTTAGTATTATATGACGGACATTTGAAAAGTTGTTCACAGACGAGGATCGTTTGTTTGATGCTTTTGGTGAAATCATTTTAATCTATTTGAATTACTTTCAATCGGGCCGAATAAGATGACATTTACATCACTTTTAAACGTCCAATAAAAACAGATTAATGTTAATAAATATGTATATTTTTGTTAAAATAAGCAGCAATATATTTTTGATATTCAGTTAATATTTATAGCATTTTACATTTTGTTTTGCTTTTTGTAAAAGCTTAAACCTTATACAATTGTTTTGCATGTAACTTTATAAGAACAAGTCACCTTATATTATAAATATTCTTTTGAGTTTTGTACATTTACATATTTGATAATGATTTGCAAATTCTTTGTCCAGTTTTTTATGTCTAGCAATTATTTTTATGTGGAGACTGAGAGCTGAGAGTTTTCATTTAATTTATGAATGTGAAGTTTAAAATAAGCTTATCTCTTGACGACTCTATTTTAATAATTATTGACATTATTATTGATTAATCATTTATTGATTATTGATACTTTTATTGGCTAAAAGCCTTGTGATAATAAATAGATGTATTAACTCTTTATCATTTTCATTTTATTTTGTTAAGAAGGCACAGAAATAAAACAATTTTTAGATAACATAATTATTTATTTGAGTTTTAGTTCAATTTACAATCAAAATATTCTCTGAAACCATTAAGTGAAAATTGATTAAACTTCATTGGACAGTTCTCCTTAAAGTACTTTAAACTTTTAATGTTCCGCTCGGCTGTCCACTTATATCAAGAACACGACGGTTCTAGAAATAGTTTCATTTCAGTTTTATTTCATACGCCGTGCGAAGCAGTGCACAACTGAGATTGATACTTGGATAGTGGTAACATATACAACACTATTATTGTAATATTTAAAGCCTGCTCAATATAAAAGGATCCATTCTACAAGAAGGTGGTGTCAAATAATTTTATTTACTAGTGTTAGCACATACCACGATACCGCAAATTTCATTATATTATTAAATGTGATTAGATTGGGTGGTATTTCAACTGTGTATCTGTAACGTTCAGTAAGATATTATGCTCTTGAAGGTGCGTATGAATGTCAAACCTCTGAACTTGTTTTTTCAATGAGTGGAATCCAGAAAGTATTGTAAAGTTTTTGTCGTATATTAAAAGCTGAATAGTATAATCGCATAGCTACATGTACAACTATGCGGACACGAAGTATTCATCGCTAGTATAGTTATTTTGATTTAGTATTAGTTTATTACATTGTTATCAAATTCCTTCCTTTCATTTTAACTTATGCAATGTATTCATATGTCGTGAAAAGTCATATGTATTTAATTTGCATAGATCTAAATATTGCCTGAACAATATCAATAAAATTAGCTATATATTACATGTCTTAGTCTATTTTTAGCTCGTATATCGAAATATAAGTATCTGTTTGAATCAGTATTTTACCTATATTGTGTCGGTGTTCCAAGACATCTGTTTTAAGATCTTATCAAAAACACACTTCTTGTACAGTTGAAATGATCCATAAATAGATGGTGTTTAACAACAAACACCTACACTGAACCGGTTCTTGAAGGTTTGCATTCCACCGTTGCAAAGTATGTGACAAGGGTGGGCGTACCGGTGACAACAACTATCAGAACAAATCAACACCCTTTACAATATTTACAAATTTATTTACCTAAAATGATTATTAACAATGAATAAATGATATTATTAAGTAGAAAAAAACTGATTATAAGAAAGAAAAACTATCAGAGTACAGTATCTCTAGATACAAAGTTCTATCACTGACAGTTTCGTTGTAACGTGACGTGGCACAGATGTTTCAGTTAATTTCGAACTTTAAGTAGCACAAAAAATATAACATATCTTCAAACAAAGTCCCTTTAAACCGTGAATACGTTGACTCCGTTTTGGCTCCCTATGATGGTAGGTGATTGCATCCATGAGCTGACTTCAGAGGATAACAAAAATCATCGTCTTTGCGGTTTACGGCACAACCATTGGACGAAAGCTCTGCGCTGGGAAAATCACATCCAGGCGAGTAAAGACAGATGAACCTTGGGTATTGTACTTCCGGGTTGTGACATCATCAGCAGGTAAAAATCGTCTGGCGGAAGAAGCTAAAATATATAACATATGGTAAGCACCATATCAAAACAAATAAGTCAGGGCATAAAACTGCTCCTTTGGGTACACCATACCTCCGTAGGCTCCCATAAATAATACGTGCTACTTATATAAAATATATGTGCTACTAAGTTCATACGTCACGTGATTAAAATACGTCACTAATTACTTCCATTATTACAAAAATTAATTACTTAAAAGACTAAAGTTAAGATATGAAAAAGATATGAAAAGTTTATGATGAAAACTTATTGATACGGAAATGATAAACTGCAGCTATTATTTACAACTACAAATTAACAAAATTCAATGCAAATCAAACGTTATTCATAGTTGGCATCAATATAACATAAAATGCCATACACAAAGCGGACGCTGTTTAGATGTGCTATAGACTGGCACACAATTAATTTCAAATTACAATAACATATTATATGCATGGTATTAGACTTGCCATATAAATTTATACATTACAGTGCAATGCAGTATCGGCGTTCCATAACAACGAAATGTTTTACAAATTTTTAGAAAAAGAGTACTTTACAATTATCATGATACACAAGTTTCAGTACAAATCTTACAGCTAAGAAACGAAACATTTTAAACTCCTCTTTCGAAATATTTACAAAAGTCTGAAAAATTTAATAAATTATCCTGACATACCAAGACTAGCCAAAATCACATGCCGAAAAGTAAATGTTACAGAATTCTATAGAATGAACAAAAATTTACCAAATAAAAATCATAATTCAAAAATCATACAAAAATCTACCAAATAAACTTCTTACCTCGATCGAGCATAAATTTCTAGCAAGAAAAATCAGTTTGACATAGATTCGTCTAATGTCGAAATGTGGTGTGCGCTAGGCATATCTAGTTCAGTCTATTTGTAGGGTAATGTCCCGCCAAATACTAAATTTCATGGGACTCACGGCTAATGCGTGGACTCCGACTATTAGCTTTTCCACGTGAATCATGATATAGCCGGGAAATCTGACTACTTTGGCGCGGATTGAAATTGACAATTTGAGGCCCGTTATGGTGGTTTTGGGGATAAAAACATGATTACTGAAGTTTATAAAATATCAACTTTCTTGTTACTGAACCGAATTTAATAAAATTTACATGGAAATTTAAGTTATGAAATACAAAAAAACATTAGAGGTATTTTATGCGGGAAATCTGACATTTACCTCAATAACGCAAAAATTTACAAAAAGATGATGCAATACCTGCATTTACACTACAGATACAATAAGGCCCGTATGTCAGTTTGTGACAAAGTACATGTTGTCATGATCATACCTCCGAAAGAGTTTTATAGGAGTCATCCCTCGGTCGGTCATGCGATCATGTCGGTTCGTTGCACAAAGATTGTGGCGTAAATGACTCCAACACTTTAAAAGGGATTGCAATGAAATTGCATGCACATGATCATCATAAACTGTATTTGTGCATGACAATTTATTAGGGCTGGTGCAGAGTCAATAACCATTGCGTTTAGCCAAACTGCCACTGAAATTATTGGTACATGGGAGTCCTTAGAGCTAACTATTTCCACATTTGAAAAGTGTATTTCATGCTTACAGTAGTTCTTGCTTGAAGGAGGAGAAATAAAATTGTGATATTTGTCTTTAAATTAATTTTTGGCCTTATATGTTCAGTGACGGTGGTTTATAATCCCTTAACCATATAACAAAAAGCCATATTTATAAGTGAAACAATTTGTTTCAAACATCTGAACACGGTTCGCCCAAGCAGTGAATATCATATAAAATGAAAAACGTTTGGGTATTATTAGTTACACTGCTTGTTGGTGACATGATAAGGGATATACGCTGTCGAGGAAATCCATATCAGGCGAGAGCGAAGTTCGAGCCTGATATGGATTTTCGAGACAGCGTATATCCCGTATCCTGTCACCGACAAGCTGTGTAACGATTTTATCTCGCCGACTACCCTTTACTTACATGCTATAATCTAATATTTTGTAAATTAACAAAGCTGCAGCCATTTTTTTTAAAATCAAAATTCATATATGAAATGTACTAGCAGGATATGGAATATATTCTGTCTCCACGTGACGTCTATTGACCAATAGAAATGCAAGAAACTTGTAGGAGGCAAGATAAAGAGTTTTAACCGTAACTGAAAGCCTAAATAATAATAGATAGTGGGTAAGGCATTTCATTCGTTTGTAGTAATTAGCTTTATGATCAGTTTTGTTGAACTAAAGACCTTGTAAATATTTATACTTTATACTTTATATGTGTTTATACTTTCTAAATATAACAAAACAGATAAAATCATTTGACAAATTGGAATAACTTTTCACAAAGCGTCAAAGAAGATTCTTGAAAATTATAGAACGCATCTAAGCAGAACAATTGCCTTATAAGTAAGCCTTATATATGCTATATTTCACTAAATTTATCATGCAAAGTATCAAAAAGTATTTAAAAAATATATATGTCTACAGAGCTTAGGATGTATCTGTTTCGTGTTAGGTGTTTTTCGTTAAATAATGCGATAATAATAATAAAGGATAAAATAGTGAAAACGGTAAATAAATCTTCCACACAGACGGTTCTAAGGAAATGTTATCCTCAGATTTAGATAAATCTTAAACATCGTGAAAAATATTCAGCTGGACAAGTCCCAGAACGATGTCTTCTCAAACGGAAAGCAGTGCTTATATGTTTTTATGGATGATCAGTTAATCAATACAAGACAAAGTAAAACTATTAGACAACAAGTGTAAAACAAACAAATAAAAGAACACATTTCGGCACCATCATAGAACGGTGTAAACACCACTAGGGAGTTTAAACTAAACCATCACTCTTAGTCCCTACCATGATTCAGAGTTATAGAACAATTTAGATGAAAGTTATCTGTAGCATGTGAATCCATTATACATTAAACCTCAGTAGCTTCTCGTTTCTTGAGGTAAATGAGCGTGGTAATCTTACATTAATTCGTTAAGGGTTTTCACACACGTCTGATGGATTTAAATGCAAATCTGACATCGTTTTCTATCTTTCAACTGAGGTCGAAAATTATTTTCATTTTAGTCTGCTATTATTCTGCTTAGTTGCATTCTATGCTTCCAAAGAATCTTTTTTTCTCCAGATTTTGTTGTTTACCTGCGTTTAAAACATTGTCATGACGTCACTCCTTTGACTCGCAGTACTGTAAATTTTAATATTGGACTGCTTTCAATGGGACTCAGTACAGTATTTCCACGTGGAGTCCAATATTGTTTTAATATTGGACTGCTCTTAATATAATAATATCTTTTTCACGTCCTACTACCAATTGAGCCCTACGCCAAAAATCAATAGTCTGTAATTTAATTGAGGAAAAAGTTCTAAAAATAAGCCATGCACACTTTAACTCCTCCAAAATCAGGTATGAATATAAAGACAACATAGACAGACAATCACTGCGTTACAAATGTGTGTATATGTTTACGGTATGATCAGACATCCTTTGATAAATATATGTCCTAACAATACAAACTACAAGAAATGACATGACCTGCCAGGTCTTAAAAGGGAAAGAAACCACCAGAACATACGGGTTGGCAGTAAATTTCCATTGGCGATAATGGTATCCTGTACTATGATCTTTCGACATGTCAATCATTATTTTAAAAAGTCTTCTCATACTTGTCCATACCAGCGTGACTTTGGAGGGACAGAACGTTAGTATTATATGACGGACATTTGAAAAGTTGTTCACAGACGATGATCGTTTGTTTGATGCTTTTGGTGAAATCATTTTAATCTATTTGAATTACTTTCAATCGGGTCGAATAAGATGACATTTGCATCACTTTTAAACGTCCAATAAAAACAGATTAATGTTAATAAATATGTATATTTTTGTTAAAATAAGCAGCAATATATTTTTGATATTCAGTTAATATTTATAGCATTTTACATTTTGTTTTGCTTTTTGTAAACGCTTAAACCTTATTATACAATTGTTTTGCATGTAACTTTATAAGAACAAGTCACCTTATATTATAAATATTCTTTTGAGTTTTGTACATTTACATATTTGATAATGATTTGCAAATTCTTTGTCCAGTTTTTTATGTCTAGCAATTATTTTATGTGGAGACTGAGAGCTGAGAGTTTTCATTTAATTTATGAATGTGAAGTTTAAAATAAGCTTATCTCTTGACGACTCTATTTTAATAATGATTGACATTATTATTGATTAATCATTTATTGATTATTGATACTTTTATTGGCTAAAAGCCTTGTGATTATAAATAGATGTATTAACTCTTTATCATTTTCATTTTATTTTGTTAAGAAGGCACAGAAATAAAACAATTTTTAGATAACATAATTATTTATTTGAGTTTTAGTTCAATTTACAATCAAAATATTCTCTGAAACCATTAAGTGAAAATTGATTAAACTTCATTGGACAGTTCTCCTTAAAGTACTTTAAACTTTAAATGTTCCGCTCGGCTGTCCACTTATATCAAGAACACGACGGTTCTAGAAATAGTTTCATTTCAGTTTTATTTCATACGCCGTGCGAAGCAGTGCACAACTGAGATTGATACTTGGATAGTGGTAACATATACAACACTATTATTGTAATATTTAAAGCCTGCTCAATATAAAAGGATCCATTCTACAAGAAGATGGTGTCAAATAATTTTATTTACTAGTATTAGCACATGCCACGATACCGCAAATTTCATTATATTATTAAATGTGATTAGATTGGGTGGTATTTCAACTGTGTATCTGTAACGTTCTGTAAGATATTATGCTCTTGAAGGTGCGTATGAATGTCAAACCTCTGAACTTGCTTTTTCAATGAGTGGAATCCAGAAAGTATTGTAAAGTTTATGTCGTATATTAAAAGCTGAATAGTATAATCGCATAGCTACATGTACAACTATGCGGACACGAAGTATTCATCGCTAGTATAGTTATTTTGATTTAGTATTAGTTTATTACATTGTTATCAAATTCCTTCCTTTCATGTTAACTTATGCAATGTATTCATATGTCGTGAAAGTCATATGTATTTAATTTGCATAGATCTAAATATTGCCTGAACAATATCAATAAAATTAGCTATATATTACATGTCTTAGTGTATTTTTAGGTCGTATATCGAAATATAAGTATCTGTTTGAATCCGTATTTCACCTATATTGTGTCGGTGTTCCAAGACATCTGTTTTAAGATCTTATAAAAACACACTTCCTGTACAGTTGAAATGATCCATAAATAGATGGTGTTTAACAACAAACACCTACACTGAACCGGTTCTTGAAGGTTTGCATTCCACCGTTGCAAAGTACATGTTGTCATACCTTCGAAAGAGTTTGATAGGAGTCATCGCTCGGTCGGTCATGCGATCATGTCGGTTCGTTGCACAAAGATTTTTGCGTAAATGACTCCAACACTTTAAAAGGGATTGCAATGAAATTGCATGCACATGATCATCATGAACTGTATTTGTGCACGACAATTTATTAGGGTTGGTGCAGAGTCAATAATCATTGCGTTTAGCAAACTGCCACTGAAAGTATTGGTACATGGGCGTCCTTAGAGCTAACTATTTCCACATTTTAAAAGTGTATTTCATGCTTACAGTAGTTCTTGCTTGAAGGAGGAGAAATAAATTGTGATATTTGTCTTTAAATTAATTTTTGGCCTTATATGTTCAGTGACGGTGGTTTATAATCCCTTAACCATATAACAAAAAGCCATATTTAAAAGTGAAACAATTTGTTTCAAATATCTGAACACGGTTCGCCCAAGCAATGAATATCATATAAAATGAAAAACGTTTGGGTATAGAGTTTTAACCGTAAATGAAAGCCTAAATAATAATAGATAGTGGGTAAGGCATTTCATTCTTTTGTAGTAATTAGCTTTATGATCAGTTTTGTTGAACTAAAGACCTTGTAAATATTTATACTTTATACTTTATATGTGTTTATACTTTCTAAATATAACAAAACAGATAAAATCATTTGCCTAATTAGAATAACATTTCACAAAGCGTCAAAGAAGGTTATTGAAAATTATAGAACGCATCTAAGCAGAACAATTGCCTTATAAGTAAGCCTTATTTATGCTATATTTCACTAAATTTATCATGCAAAGTATCAAAACGTATTTAAAAAATATATATGTCTACAGAGCTTAGAATGTATCTGTTTCGTGTTAGGTGTTTTTCGTTGAATAATGCGATAATAAGAATAAAAGATAAAATAGTGAAAACGGTAAATAAATCTTCCACACAGACGGTTCTAAGGAAATGTTATCCTCGGATTTAGATAAATCTTAAACATCGTGAAAAAAATTCAGCTGGACAAGTCCCAGAACGATGTCTTCTCAAACGGAAAGCAGTGCTTATATGTTTTTATGGATGGTCAGTTAATCAATACAAGACAAAGTAAAACTATTAGACAACAAGTGTAAAACAAACAAATAAAAGAACACATTTCGGCACAATCATAGAACGGTGTAAACACCACTAGGGAGTTTAAACTAAACCATTACTCTTAGTCCCTACCATGATTCAGAGTAATAGAACAATTTAGATGAAAGTTATCAGCAGCATGTGAATCCATTATACATTAAACCTCAGTAGCTTCTCGTTTCTTGAGGTAAATGAGCGTGGTAATCTTACATTAATTCGTTAAGGTTTTTCACACACGTCTGGTGAATTTAAATGCAAATCTGACATTGTTTTCTATCTTTCAACTGAGGTAGAAAATTATTTTCATTTTAGTCTGCTATTATTCTGCTTGGTTGCATTCTATGATTCCAAAGGATCTTTTTTTTCCAGATTTTGTTGTTTACCTGCGTTTAAAACATTGTCATGACGTCACTCCTTTGTACTCGCAGTACTGTAAATTTTAATATTGGACTGCTTTCAATGGGACTCAGTACAGTATTTCCACGTGGAGTCCAATATTGTTTTAATATTTAACTGTCTATTTAATATTGGACTGCACGAGAAAAACGATTAATATACAGAAACAATGTACTTGTGTAGTCGAATTAATGAATTCCATAATATAAAAATACTGTTACCAAATGAAAGCCGTCCAATATCGAAGTATTGATAATAAAAGGGAAAAAATAAGTTTTATGTATAGATGCCTAATAAATATGGACAAAAATCGCAAAATTCTAAAAATAACATTACTGGTACTGTTGATAAACCCGGACAGAAAATGAGATTTTTTTACCTTTAACTTTTTTATTTCTGCAAATTGTTATCAATGGTTGGTATCAAAATAAAGCTTATCATTTGCTGAAAACTTTACGTAATTCAAATGTATATTAGGTAAGCAAACCCACACGAAGTGAGGCCCTGAAACGGGTATGTAATTTTTTTGTTGGATTTAACGTCGCACCGACACATGATAGGTCATATGGCGACTTTCCAGCTTTATTGGTGGAGGAAGACCTCAGGTGCCCCTCCGTGCATTATTTCTTCACGAGCGGGCACCTGGGTAGAACCACCGATCTTCCGTAAGCCAGCTGGATGGCTTCCTCATATGAAGAATTCAACGCCCCGAGTGAGGCTCGAACCGGTGTGTAAAATGGAGACTTACGAACGTTGACTGATGATAAATTCAACCACTTTGTCATTTACAAAATTTTCTTCATCTTTATATTGAAACTTTCCCAAAAATGCTGCAACAGTCATTCCGGATCAAATAATGAAAAGTGACCCAATGTCAGGCCTTTATGTGTTGACAGTGAGCATGCGCAAAATGCATTCTCTTCCCCAATAATTTTTGATAAATATTTTTTATACAGATGAAACTAAGTCATTTATTTATACAGAATATTTACCAGTTTTGTTTTTGTTTACATCAGTTGGTGTTGTAAGTGGTTGTTATTAGACGGTGTGTTCCGTTATATAAATAACCGATTGCAATCGAATAATTCCAAGGTGGTCAACTTTATCATCTGTCCGGGTTTATCATCAGTACCAGTATACATTTTTTGCATGCTTCAACGTAGTCTTACTCCCTAAACGACAACTTCCTCAATATTATTTACGTTTCCAGTTTTAAAAAATGTGCAAGAATTTATTTCTCTCTTCTTAAAAAGCAGTTTTATAAGACCAATTATGATAGTTTTTGGGGGCTATACTGTAGTAAACTCCTAGATTTCGAAACGAGGGAAGGCTTACTAGTCAGACAGTCTCAAGTTCTCTTTATTTAGCGAAACGGTTATCTACAACTTGAATTAACTTTGAAAAAAAGATTAAATACAGTACAAATCAATCATAAGAATTCGGTAGTGCTTGTTTTACGTTTAACTACACTTTTAACAGTATTTCAGTCACAACAAGGAACCGGTAAAACCGAATGATGCTCCCCGATGCATGTGCTTGAGGGAGAAAATTCAGCAAGAATTGTCACAGGAGACAGCGCGCTCGACTATTTCGATGCTGGATAGTGAAACTGGGCACATCTGAAGAAACTAGAGCTGTCGCTGCAGTGTTAAATGACTCCAATGATGGAGGAAGATATTTCACATTAGCTCGAGTCTGTTTCAAAAATATTAAGTAATAAGAAAGGTAAAGATAAAATATATTAAAACACTATATAAGTATAATTCTAAGCAAAAAGAAGGCATAATTCATAAAATATTGGTGCAAGAGTTATGCACCTTCTGTCATCTGATGGGAGTGATGATGTAAAACAACTACTTCAAGTTTGAATCAAATGCATTTCGTTATAACTGAGTTATAGTGAAAATGCATCAAAACTTACTTTGAATTCTAAGTAAAAGGACGCTTAATTCATGAAAGATTTGTACCAGAGTTATGGGCTTTGAATCATATGATTTGGGAAATAAGGTGGAACAATTAGTTTTAAGCGACTTACCCACACACCGTGGTGTGAGAATTTATAAAATCAAACGTTTACCTATATTGACCTTTAAGTGGCATATTTAATGTTCTAACAATGTATTTTCATCGAATTCGGTCCAAAATCGTTGTTTTCCTAATAAATCAAAAATAAAAGCATTCGTCTACCATTTCTGATAAGAGTTTTCCGGTTTATAATAAAACGGAATTCGCGGCATTCAGCGAGTAGCTTGCAAACATCAGGTGACAGTGAGAACATGATAATCAATAGAACGTACAAGTATTGGTATCGCGTAGCGTAATGACGTTTTGAAAATGTAACTAAATAAAACAATAATATAAAATGAAGTCAGCACACTATTGTCCTTAGCATGCGCGGATCCAGCCAAATTTTTCAGAGGGGTCCCACCGAACTCTCACTATGACAAACATGTGTCTTTATACACTAAATAATTTGATGTGACTTGTGCGGATGCTAGCCGTTTACAAGTACAGGGTTGCCAATAAGTTTTTGTTGAACAGGTTGAAATAGAAAAGTAGCCAAACAGCTAGAGGGTCCGGGGGCATGGACCCCACTGGAAAATTTTGAAATTCAGCGCTTCATTTCCTGCATTCTGAGGTATTTTAGGAGAATTTAAGAACACATTTTCCACTGCAATTTCATAAACAATATACCCCTTATTTTCACGTTTTTATGAACTCACCAGTTAAATTTGGGAAAAATAATAAGATTAAGTTTTCTTAAAAGTAAAATTCTTTGATTCTTTGAAATAATTAACATAAATATGAATTACGTCAAGGTCGTATTTAACAGCAGCCACATACACTTTGAATGCGGTCCTACTGTTGCCTTTTCAAAAACTAATTTCTTTCGTTCTTCCCTTGTTTCTTTTTGGATTTTCCAAGGGGCGGGGAGGGGTCCGTGGATCCGCACATGCTTAGTATTGACCTGGAAGGGGTGAGGGAACCGAATCCTTTCCGTCCATATCTGCCGAGCCTGATAACATTGATATCAAAAGACAGTTATATGTTATTCTATTTATCATGAAACTCAAACAACCTACCTAGTCCAATGTCCTCATCTCTTATTTCGTAAAGGTTGACGTCTGAAGCAGAAATTGATAAATTCATATTTTACGGATTTAAACATTCGTCTGACCCTGAAACACTTGAACGAAACAATACGGCAGCCATACAGAACTTCAACAATGTGTATTGACTTTGTTGTAACGTAGCGGCCTGCACCTGAAGTTTGTCTTGAAAACACAACACCATTATGACAGTTCTAACATATTTATTGCCTACGAAGAGCAATGCACAGTTACTTATAGATGTTCAGTCGAATTTCACAGATATGTTCAGTTAGCCTATTAAAACAGTTCTATTTATTGCTCTATTAACAACATTTCTTAATTATAAATGTATTTCAAACAAGTTTTTAACATTACTTATTGAGTTTCAGTTTATCTGAGCACGGGACTTTGTCCCTAGCCCGTCAACTGGGCTGCTCCCCCCGACCAAAGAATATATTAAGTATATATAAGATTATGCAGGAAAACATTGCAGACACATTTTTCAACTTCCGCGAACTTAGTAATTAAACTTAGATAATTCACGGATGTTTTACACAACGAAGCTACTAAAGGTTTGACAGTCTTGTCTGACTTTAATAACTCATGAAATGATAAGTTTTTGCATGATTTTTAACATCTTAAATCTCTGAAAGAAATGTCCAAATGAAAATACAGAATACAAAGAATCTTGCCATTACACTACATTCTGATATTCTTATAAAAATATAATGTCAATGGAAAATAAACTCTTATCTGCGTAAAATTATCCTCTTGAATAAATCAAAACATGCTTTATTTCCACATTATTAAACATTTGAGTCAGACAACTACATGTCCAAAGCCCTGAAAATTTTACTTCCAGTACCAGACTCAGAGATACTTAAAGATGTAATCACTAAATTTACTCTGATCCAAGAAATAATAATAACACAAACATGTTTGCTACTAATTAACAACAAGAGGGCCATGATGGCCATATATCGCCTACCTGAGTACCATTGCTCTTAATGATAAGGTCAAGTTTTGACATAGATCACATAGGCATACACATTAAATATAATCAGGATAAATATGTTCTTGTAACAGTCTCTTTTGACCTATGGGTCACGTACTAGTCAGGGCCAATCTCCATACCAAGTTTGAGGGTCGTAGGCTGAAATGCTGCATTTTTGTACTAACATGACTATTCCTTACCCTAGAAGACTTAAAGAACATTTTAAACCAATCTCATTAGATGCTGCTGAGGTATATCAATTTACATAAAATAAAGGGAGGTAATTTGAATGTCATAAATTCAGTCAAAAGTTATATACTTCGATTGTCCGAGTCCATCTGATGGCATAAATGACATTTCAAATCAGTATCTTCCTTGGTTACTGAGATATACCAATTTTAATTTGAAACAAAGGGAGGTAATTTTACATAAAATCAGTCCACAGTTATCTACCCTAATTGTCTCAGTCAAACTAATGACAATAATCAAATTTCAAATGAGTCCTATAAATACTTACTGAGATAAATCCATTTTTATTAAAATCAGTGAAGGTAATCATGCAATGGTATATGCATGTAGAAGATACAGAGTACAAGCCTTTACAACAATATATTAGAAAAGTGTTCATATCGATAAACGTTCAATCTAGAGTTATCAAACATTACTATTTCTTACCACGGAAGACATAAATAATGTTTCAAACCAATCTCATTAGAAGCTGCTAAGGTATATTCATTTGCCTAAAAAATAATGGGAGGTAATTTGTCATAAATTCAGTCAATATGTATCTGCACTGATTGCCCAAGTCCATCTGATGGCATAAATGAAATTTCAGATCAGTATCTTCATGAGTTACGAAGATATACCCATTTTAATTTGAAATAAAGGGAGGTAATTTGACATAAAATCAGTCCACAGTTATCTACTCTGATTGTCTCAGTCAAACTAATGACAATAATGAAATTTCAAGTGAGTCCTATAAGTACTTACTGATATAAATTCATTTTAATTAAAATCAGGGGAGGTAATCAGATATAAAATAATTCTGGAACCTATGATTGGATCTGACAGCTTCGTCATGGAATCCAAGATTTATTGTTGTTGAAGATAATATGCAAGTTTGTATCAAATCAAACCATAAATGAAGTCTCTATATGGCTGCAAATGCCAAAATAGTAAATTTTGGACTTTTAAGGGGCTATAACTCTGGAATCCATGACGGGATCTGGCCAGTTTTCGAAAGAAACCGAGATACTATACCAATACAAGTTGTGTGCAAGTTTGATGATTAAAGTTGTTTGCAAAATGTGGTCTCTATCGTGTTCACAAGCCAAAAATGGTAAATTTTGGCCCTTTAAGGGGCCATAACTCTGGCACACAAGATAGGATCTGGCCAGTTTTCGAAAGGAACCGCAATATTATCCCAATACAAGCTGTGTGCAATTTTAATTAAATTGTTTGTAAACTGTGGTCTCTATCTTGTTCACAAGAAATTGTGAACGGACGGCGGACGGACGACGGACGAAGGGCGATCAAAAAAGCTCACATTGTCACTACGTGACAGGTGAGCTAAAAACGGATGCCTTAAGTTAGGCGTAAATCAAGAATCAGTAAATTGTTAAGTGTATTGTAAACCTTTCCAAAAATGATCTAATGGCATGTTAACATTGTGATGTCATGATGACCGCTCCACAGTGACGTCATTAAGTGATATTGTCTGTGTGATAAATGTGGAGACAAGCATATTTAAGGAAATGAGTTGAGATTACAGAATTTGTTTTTTTAAAAAGTCATGCAACAAAACTGGATCTGTAGTAAAATTCGATGTGGAAGAAAGATGATGTAAAAATTAGTCCATCAGTATTGGAGGTGCTTAATTTTGATATCAGTTCAATGGCCTAATATCAAAATAAAATATCAGACAAGTGATATCAGGCACTTTGCAGTTTGCATTGTAGTTGCATGATAATTTTTTTTATAATTTAACTTATATCGTATGTGCAAGTAGCTGTGCGGACAAATCGTTTACCTGCCAATCTCGGTGCTAATTGTTCGAGTACTGTTTCTGACCTTTTTTATTTTTCAAATTTCACCTACAACGCAGTGAAACCATCGATTGATTTCCAGCGTATATCTTCAATTTAAACGAGAGTGCTACTTATTGTTTTTGTTTGTATTTTAATCAAAAAACGACACAATACTGTGCGATAGCTTTAGATACTTATCCTCTCTATTATTAGAAGCAAAATAAACGCATGCACAGTGTATGGTTTGCTGTCCAGGTGATGTAAGTGTCATAAAATACTGTCGCGTCTCATTCTACAGTTCGTTTTCGTAAACATGATGTTTGTAAACATTAAATACTGCGTTTTGTAACCTAAACTCAGGGTTCAATATTTTAGTGTGTCCTGTATAAGAAACACGCTAAAACAAAACATAATCAAAAAGTAGAAAGGTCATTCTGTAAGTAGAGAAATTTTGATTTGAAAACATGTAAACACGGATGATCTAGTAATCGAACTGTATATTTATATCAATGTTTACAAAATAAATGCAATATTTACAAATAAAGCGTTGTAACGGTTTATAAAAATGCGTGAGAAAAACTGCGAAAACTCGAATGTTCCCGTAAATCTGGAAACTAGAAACTTATCAACCATTTAGTTTCATGTATATATATGAAATAGTGGCGTCATTTTGACTTCTGGTGATACTTTTTAAAAAAAAATTACAATTCACAATGTGTGGGTTAGTTGCTTTAAGTTTGAATCAAATCCATTTATTGAGAACAGAGATAGGGTAAAAGTGTATCAAAACTTTAACCTACAATTCTAAGTAAAACGTGGGGATTAATAATAAAATGTTGGTGTATAGGGTTTAGTAATCACTGAGATATAGTAAAAGTACATCAAAACCTTAACCTGAATTCTAAGTAAAAGGGGAAATAGTTCATTAAATATTGGTACCAGAGTTATTTGGCCTTGTATCTTATGATTTGGGAGATGATGTAGAACAACTACTTTCAGTTTGAATCAAATCCATTTAGGAACAACTGAGATAGAGTGAAAGTGTATCAAAACTTTAACCTGAAATTCTGAGTAAAAAGAGGAAATAATTTATGAAAAATTTGTACCAGAGTTATGCACCTTGTGTCATGTGATGTGAGTGATGATGTTGAACAATTATTTTAAATTTGAATGAAATCCATTCACTACTAACAGGGACAGAGTGAAAGTGTACCAAAACTTTAATCTGAAACTCTAAATGAATAGGAGGGATAAATCATCAAAATATTGGTTAGCCCGGGATTCTCCTGACGCTATTAATTGTGTTAACTTATGTACTGTTAACGGCATTTTATTGAAATTTCAAATATTCATAGAGGCTTTCGTTGCTTGTTCTAGCCTCGTCGTCGGCATATTGTCCATAGGTGATCTTAGGGGAGTACAATTAATGACGGAAATCTTCGATATGATTTCTCAAAACAGGTCAAAAGAATAATGCGTTTATAAAATGTGATACTGTTCTGTCGATTTTCAAAATGTTTTCAGCGTCTTATGTATAATTTTGGAAGAAAAGGGATACGTGTGGAGATGCGATCTTACATAGCGAAATGCCAAACAGGAAATACACTTTATTACATATAAACATTCACAGTTCAGTATCGCAAAGCTCAATGTATGCTTCATTCCATGATAATTTATAATGTAATACCGCTTAAGCCTGTGTTTGGGGTGTGAGTGAGGGGAATTGCACCGTTAATTACCTTTCATTTACTAGCTCAATTAGAGAGAGTCTGATTTTGCTCGGTGGCGTTCATTGATTCCAAAATCTTCCAAAACTCTGTAAATAGATTTTAGTTATCTTGTTGGTGACCTACATGTAAATGCATTTTGTGCTGCATTTATCTAAATCAAATACAACATAGAATGCATATTAATGTTTTGACCAGTATATACATGTTGCTACATATTCTTAAATTCCAAAAACAGCTTTTGAGAAGATTGTTTTTTCTTTATATGTGGCTGGTCGAGGGCGCTTTCATTCTAGGAAACCTTACAAGGTAGTTAATTGTCCACGTGACTCAGATTTATTTTGCGTATTTGCATTTTAATTGTAGTATTGATATATCAACGTATAATCTTTAGTAAAACCGTGATTTATATATTCTCTTTCCGATTTAATTACTGTGCTATGAACTATATGTACTAGTTCACGTTACGCGAGTGGCTGTTATCAAATCATAATAATGTATGAGATTATTTTAAGATTTTGAAGAGGTATGATCAGTCATAATATGTAAGTTCTGATTTTTTTGTATAAGATATTGACTATTCCAAATTATAATATATCTGTAAATCTTCCAAAGGGAAGTATAGTACAAATCTGTGTTGATATTTATAATAAAGAGTAAAATATCAACATAGATTTATTCCAAATTACATTACCGATTTTAAAACTTATTTGTTCATTCTATTTTATTTCCTTTGAGATATAAAGAAACAAACCATAAAACTTGGACTTTTATTTTGTACAATATCATAACTTTTTAAAATGGGATTAGTTCGCAACCTTACACCATATTTATTTGTTAAATATCAGGTTTTTGGGTTAGGGTTAGTCAGCCGAAGTATAAACATGTACGGAGTAAATACAACAGGCAATGAAATAATCGATGTATTATAGTGCACCCGTAATGACAGTCTGCAATCTCCGTGCGATTTCGTAATATCGTCTGCTATTTCGGCATTCTTAACCGTGACAACCGGAGAATGCCGAAATCTTAGGGAGAAAACGTAATTGAACGGAAATTACCGAAAACGGGTCCACTAACTTAAAATTTATTAGACAATAACTTTTAAAGCAATTACCATAGGATTCCATTTCTTGCAGAAACATTCTTCTATGGTATTTCATGAACAATTTCACTTACAGGTATCAATATTTATTGAAAGTGATTAAAGTAGACCAAGAAATACTTTCTCTACGCGGAGAGAATTCTAGAAATAGAATCTAGTCCTCTAATTGAAAAAAGTCCTCTAACGTAAAAGATAACAGAAATCCGTACAGCTTTTTTGTATTTACATATGAAATAACGTTAAGATCCATCTCAGCAAAATACATTTACATTTGCGTAAAAATGGATTTGTTTCGCTTCAATGTACGTCAGGCATGTTTTAGTCTATGCGTAAAGGTCTATTTATTTTCCATGACGTTACGAAGGGAAAACCATCTAGCTAAATGTTAAGTAATAAAAACGGCATTCACGCGAAAGTGTGTATGCTAAACATAAGTTTCAGAACTATTAAAAATCAAGATCAAGTGTTTAAGACTTTTCCTCTGGTTGTAGGTATCGGTTTGAAATCCGGTTCGAGTATATATTCTCAGGTAGTTACGAAGCTCTGAGAGCTGAACCTTTATGAAGAAAGAGCAGTTATGATAAAATGTTTTTGATTTTAATTTGATTCACGGAGTCACGTCATTTACAGCACGAGAGGTATCTTACACCATCTTTGCCATAGCTGAAAACATCTGAAACTGTCGCCCGGATTGCAAAAACAAGTTCGTCTGTATACATGTCATTTACAGCTCTATATTGGTGATCTATATTTCTTGATTATACCTAGCACTTACCATTATGTAACATTGATTATATCTATAACTGTGCATAGAGGAGGAGTTTTATTGAAAATGTACATTATGTTTTATCAGAGCATTTTCTTTCATTAGCAAACACACTAAGTGGCTGATAAAAATGAAACTTTTGACTACATTTGTATATGTATTTCAATCAGATGCATGTACTCACCTTATACATATAATTACTATAATAATTGAAGCTGCAGCGTGACGCTTTAGACGAATTATCTGCTTTGACATGCAACGGCAAAAAGAGCAAATATGTAGAGAATTTTAGGTTACTGTCTTTCTTAACTTAAGTTTAACTGCCAATTTGGATATAGATTTAGCCATCCCGTGGCTCTCCGAGTGGGATAAACATTTCGGAACGTAAGTTAAAAAGACAGTGACCTAGTATTACACATTTACAAGCGGGAAGAAGTGGTAGGGTAGAAAAGGATGGGAGTGCGGAACAAGGATGAATATTCAAAATGTAATGTTACGTTCCTTAATCAGAGTCGCCCTCCGACGTAAACCACAGCAGCGCAAAAAGACACACACACGCACGCACATAACTAACTGACATAGATAAACAGGCGAGTAAGATATAACAACACTGTAGGCACCGATCGAGACACACAGACAAACAATTACCCCCACTCACCCACACACACATAAGTGGAAAAAAAGAAAACAAAATCAGGCACCGCAAATGGACGCTGGCAGCCTAAATTAAGGTGAACGATAAATTAATCATAGTAAAAGGAGAAGGGATGCACATACGAGGGGAAATGATGGGGGCGATAGCGAGAGGGAGACGAAAGAAAAAAAGAAACGCTAGCAACAAACTAGACAACATATACAGCACTAAATACAAGACGGACAGAAAAAATGTTGTAAAGAATGGCAGTGCTTTGGAAAGGTCAGTAACCTATTTACGGGAAACTTGGAGTTTAAACGCGTTTAGGGCATGTTAACCTCGCACTTGCCCTATCTTCAACAAGTAAGGTTACACAAAGTAAATAAAATCACTCCTCGCTGAGAAAGGCTCTAACATCAGTGAAAAAAAAAGATCATATTAAGTAAAACATAAAGTTATGATTGATCTTAGGTATAATTACACCACTATATCCAACAACTCGTCTTACGTCAGAGCACCAAGAGCCCGTCCTTTAAAGGCACGACTAAGAAAGCTGCAAGACAAAACTCCACTCTCTCCGTCCATTTTGTGTAGGATTCAGGAGAAAAGCATCAAGAGGTCGTAATTTAGTAGTGATTGCACCATTAAATAGGAAAGCGTAGCGATTAATTGTAGAGGGGTAAATCACTAAACATGCGCTGTGCTTCACGATTTTCCCATTGTATCATCATTTGATTAAATAAGGACTATGTTTAGTTTTCCGAATTTCATAAACTACATTTCCATTGTAGGCCTAATCCGCATATGAGAGACCAAATGTTTGAAGGTTAGCTTTGTATTTCTTTAACAGTTCGGATGATCTATTATGTTATATAGTAAAAGTTAGTGAAAGCTTTCCGTGGCTTATGATTAGGAGATTTCTATGATTAAATGTACATAGATTTAAAATAATGTGACCATTTGAAACACACTTTTACTTGTAAAATCCCAAAGATATATTTTTCGACATGTACATAGTGTTTATGTAACATACTTGAAACTAATAAGAAAATAATTAAATGTATAAGACGAAAGTTGTTTTAAGAAAATAATTAAAGGTATAAGACGAAAGCTTTTTTATTGATTTGGTACGAGTCGCCCAAATTCTTTGAAATCAGACGAGGAAGTTAAAACAGATTTAAAATAGACGTATATTGAGAGAAGGTAACTTAAGACTTAGAGTTATTCACGGTTAATATTTTGAAATTGTGTTTGATGGATATATGAATGCAAATTTCTTTGGTAAACATTTTTGTCTTTTCACTGCCCTAAATTGTCCTTTAGTCTATGTGTTTGACATTATTTATTTGTTGATTTCGATTTAAAAAATATGTTTTCTTGCATAGAAATACACCCTTTTACTTTAAAGCAATTAATAAAAAAAACCGAAAAAAAAAGAAAAAAAAAAAAAAGAAACAGACTGCGTATACTAGTTTTAGTTTTTAAACAATGGGGATGGTTCGGTTTTCAAGTTTAGATAACTTGAAATATAATATTGACAGTGTTAAACTTCAGCAATGAGAGGCTGACTATCTACCTGAATAAAATACAGAAACTATAAATTTAAACTTTAATTATGAAAACATATACATCCCTACAGATATTTTGTCTTTACGGAGCAATAGTTGAATAGTCAGTTCTCATGCATTTATCTATCATTAACATGACAAGCAAGTTACAATGAAGTGTGAATGGTTAATTGAAGTGTTTGTCCACATTTGTACACTGGAATGAGGTGAAAAAGGTACTTTTTAGTAAGGTGCAACTACTTTATATAATGCTACTGTTTAATGAATTCCTTTCATTTCAGCCACAAGCTTATTTCATTCAAGGTTCCCCTTGGTTATTTAGAATTTGTATATTAACTTTGATCACATAATGAAATTTAATGAACCCTTATTAAAAATCTTCTTTTCAAGTTTAGTGGTAACTTGAGACCGATATTTTCAAAAAGCTTTAGAAAAAGATATTGTATTTTACGTCTGCTGTTTAGGTTCTATACTACTTTAATAATAGGTTTACCGATTTCGATATGTTACCTTTTGTAAAGAAAACAATAGGAACTTAATAACTGACAATTGAAACAGTTTAAACTCGATCATTAAGATAAAAATATTTACAAAATGGGAAAATTGATGTAATAATTTACCAAAAGATCTTAATGAATGTTTGCGTTTTCCGTTTTTGTTCTTTTTATACGAACCGAAAAAGAAAAGGCTTAAACGCTTAATGATAACTTGCACCTGCGTGTAGGGAGAACGTTCTTAAGGAATGATTGGGAAGGTGATTCTAGTGTTAGATACAATAAAATATGCCCAAGATATTTAACAAAAACTTGTTAACAGGTGGAATCGAAATATAATATAAATACATTTGTATAAGAATAAATTTTTGTTCGGAGTTCATGCTAAAGGAACGCCATTTAAAGAAAGTTCATTGCCATTTCCTTATAACTGGTTGTAATAGATAACATTACCTTGATTACCTTGCACAATTTTGGTGGTCATTATCAACAAGAGAAAATTCATGGATAATAATTTTTGAAAGAAAAAAAATGTTTTGAGTTTTTTCCAGATTCATTGTCAGTATTAATATGTTTGACAATGAATTACGATATTTGGACCATATTCGTAACAGGGATAATCGTTTATTTGCGCGAATGTTCAGTACTCCCTACCACTGGAAGCTCTAGTTATATAAAACTTACAATTTGAATACTATGGTATCTTTTTGTATGTACATAAATCTATATTTAATGACATGATTCATGCAGGGACACTATGTATAATTACATGATTCATACAGAAACAAATTTCGGGTTGTTTAGTACTATTTAGTTGACCTGTCAAAACATGTTTCAGGCTTTCGTGTTAATGTTATACAGGCGTGAACAGAATATAATGAAAGCCGGGAACATGTTTTGACAGGTCAAATAAATTGTACAATATCAAATGAAACATATAAAATGAAAAAGGTCGGTCCGTAATATCAGTACATTGTCGGAGATTACTTTTATTTAAATTGTCCTGTTTCTGGAACTGATGGGAATCATGAGTAACCAGTTGTAAACTCAAAAGTGTTGTTTTTGACACTAACAATTGCATGATGGTGTTCCACTGTCCGACTTTGATTGTTTTGTTCTCGTTGTCAATATGGTTTACTTTATTTATTTAATTTGTAAATAATGCATAAATACATTGTTATAGAGTTTTGATTTTTGGAGACTGTTATTCAAACTTTCAGGGTTGTGTTCGTGGTTTTTACTTTAGAAATGAGAATGCCTCGAGTATCGTAGCTCTATTAATAAAAGAACGATGCCAGTTTTAACTCGAGAAATAGCTATTGCAATTTGAATATTTCATAAACTTTAACTATGGAATCCCGTTGCACATGTTTTTTTGCTTCTTGCATTTTATATTTTGCCGTTTGTGCTTTACTTTTTTTTCGTTTTGCTTTTATTGACGTTCTTGTTAAAATCAGTCAAAGTCTGCTCAATTTTTTATCTTTAGAAACTGTTTTACGTAAACGTTATTGTAAACATATAAATATAATTGTATGTATTAATTCTTTGTTTTAGACAAAAGACCGTAAAAATGTGACTGACGTACACAATCTTACCAATGTAGCATTTAAGACGAAGCGACTGAAGCACTGTAAGAAAAACACAAATAAAAAGCCATAGAAGCAAAATGCATATAGCAAAGAGCAAACAAAGAAGTAAATGCAATAAACAAAAACAAAACACAAGAATCACACTGGGATCCTACAACACAACAAATAACAATAAGAATGGCAAACTGTCACACAAAAACCGTCATCTGCAAGAGTGGCAAAGAATATCTGGTTATATATAGAACTTGGCAAAGATAATATGCCAAGAAACATTATGACTAAGCTTGTCTTAAGTAATTTATGACAATGTCAAGGTTCACAATTTTAAGTAATTAAATGGCAATAAATCAAAACTGACTGAGTTTCCGTCTGGCTATCAAGCTTGTCTAAGATATTATGTCCATAAACTCCGAGCAACTAGGACAATGAAGCTTGTTATCCAACTTGTCTTAAACATTTTGCCTATAAACAAAGTGGCCAAGTTAATGGACATTGGATAACAACTGGTTAGAAAGTAGACAAATTTAATTGACGCTGCTCTTACACCGCAAGTGTTCCAATAAACTTAAAACGTCACATTCACGGTTGTATAAAGGGTAGATAGCAAAAGGCATGTCGCACATGATTTCCACAAAATACAATTTAGTCCACCGCCTCAGTTTAAGATCATATTGATCTCATATTTTAAAAACCCATGTTGACGGCTTTATATTCTTTAGTACATGTGTATGGCGTTCCTTTTAAAACGCAAAATGCAGTAAAGCAAAGGCAACTGACATATGAAAAAGGAAGTCTGTATACAATGGGATTCTTACAACCCGAGATATAACTAATGATATAGTTAGAGAGGCTTAAAGAGGGCTGCTTTTTGAGTATTTTATGAGAAAAGACATTTTAAATTGTTGCATATTTATTTAGAAAAACTTATTTTAAATCAATTTAGACAAGTCTTGTTTATGTAAATGTATTATTCGTTTTCACATTTTTCTGATACTTTTGTTAACAAAAAGCTTCTCCAACATTTATTATGTCAGGCCACTTAAAAAATATTAAACATATCACAGCTAATCAAACCAAATGATAAAACATGCTCGGTTGGTAAATGGTTTAGTTTGGACGGTAATCGAATTATATATTTATCATATTAATAACAAGAAACATTAAGGGTACATACGAAAATTGATTAAATGAAGTCTTTCAAAAGTAAAATCATATACTTCCATTTCACTTAGGCTTTTTAGAAGATGCTTGATTATGAATAACTGGATTACCTATTTCAGCACTTGACACAAAATCCCAAACACTGAATAAAATTAAACATCAATAAGAATGAGAATAAATACTTTGAAACCCCTTGCTGTTCGATAATCAGATATGCTTTTAATAATCCAACTATCTACGATAAATGTCACTTTGACATTCTGTACAAAAATGTAACGTGGTTTTTAGATTTACATTTAGTTTAGGCAAAATGCAGGAATAAGAATATTTTTTTCTTCGAAATTGTTAAATTAATGTTTGAATAAATGTAGTCGTAACGAATACACATAATGACAGCGAGTTATTTTGCAAAGATATGACGCAGAGAGACACGGTTGATATGCATGATATGTGATTTTTAAACTTTTATGCAAAGGTATTTATATTTATTGTTCACATTGAATGATTGTTTTTGTTTGATATACTATGGTTAGGTTTACGATCGTCTGTAACGTCTGTTTCAGCGTTTGCTATGTTCCTTTAAGTATTAGGTTATGTATGATACTGGGGAATAAATTTATGAAGTCCAATTATTTGAACTACCTTTAATTAGTAATCGTCTTCAAATTACAATTTTTATAGATAAATATTGTGTTATTTCTATCAAATAAACAAGTAGATGCTTATGTTTGGTTATTGGTAAAATGTTAATTTTCATATTTCCAGTCACGCTACATTTAGATCTGAAAATTGACTAAACCTAAGGCAAATGTGATTCAAAACTGGATAAAGGTATCTTTAAATGGATGTTTATATTAAGCCATCAGATCTTTTCTATGCCTTTATACGAAATTACAAAATATACAAGAATATATCATTGTTTATTTTTAATATCAGTATTTAAAAGTCTAAGTTAACATATTTTATTTTTCTACACAGAATATTTCTAATACATATTTTCAATGTAACATGACAGAGACGAATAGCTCTGGATCTAAATTTTAGACACGTAATAAGAAATAGATGCACTAAGGTATGATAAGTTAATTTGAAAAACAATATACCTTTTGTGAAGTTTAAAAGCTTGTCGAGAACTTCTGAGGGACAGAAGTTGAAATTACTTGCTAGACCGTACCGGTGTTAAAATAAAGCTTATTTTCTTGGTACTCATGTCTTAATACCTTTTTATTCAACATTTTCATAACTCAAGATAGCTGTCTTGACAGTTTTATTTCGCGATGAACAGGTATAGATTTATGACTTTGTCCTGTAAATCGAGCTCATTTTGTCAGCAGATATATTAAAGGTCTTTATGTATATAAACTGTATATTAGACAATATGTTAACTAAACGTATATGCGCTAAAGCGTATTTAGTAAAGACGAAATTTGATACGTTCGTCATACAAGGGTTTTGTAACTCACCTGTGGTTGATATGCAACATTAAATAAGGCTTACCTTTACCTTTATCTTTATTTTCTTTTCTTTGGCTTTGTCATTAAAGCTGGTCAATCATACATTGATCAAGTAATCTTAAACAAATTCTCATGTACTACGCTTGTTTAAATACACCGAGTGCTTAAATACGCGTTGGTATTTCACTTGTGGTATTTTTAAAAAGTTATTTTAGCAGATGTATACGTTTAATAAACATACTTTTGGCTAAGAATTGATACGAATATAAGAACTGCTTCACTTTATTTGTCAAAGATTTACACTTAGCCGAAATTTGTAAAATTAGTATTACCTCCCATTATCTTTCTTTGTAACGAAAGCAGGGTAAGTTAGAGACAAATAATTGCAGAAGATACACACTTTTTTAAAATTTGCCTTACGGTTCAGATTGTTGAAATATTCCAAATAATTATCAAGCGTCAGTATAAATCAAGAAATTATATTAAAATAAAAAAAGAAAGTCGTTAACTCATTATGTACTTTTGTATTAAAGGGAGTAATTACAAAATGCCATAAAATACTAAAAAATACATTTTTACTAGTGATATGGCTACATTTTTGTTCTATTTACATCCTTCAAAAGTCTGGTACATTTTCGAGTTTCCTACTTCCTTTATCAACTAAAAGTGTTTTCATAGATAACAAGTTCTAAAAACCTACCGTATTATTTCAATCTTTATTTGTATTGCAATCACTTTTCTACATACATCTAGAGGCTTCACCTTTAAATATATATTTACAATGAAAAAGCAAATATTGTGTTATATAAAACAATTAATGCGGATCAAGTTAGAATTGGCTGTAGTCAGTATGGGAATATTGAAATGCATCATAAAATTTTCGGCACGTTTCATTAATTAACATTGAAGTGAGGAGTATACGAATTCTAAAATGACCAGTAAAATACTGACGCGGGCAATAAATAACATTTTAAATTACTCAAAACGGCTTCTATGCGAAACTTTTTGCGTTCGTTCGCTTCTATACGAAAATGCAAAGGTTTCTATACGTTTAGAAATGTAAACTTTCCCACCGGACACATCAATAAATATTGGATAATTTCAATGGTATTTATGTTTTTCTTATTACTGCGATTTCACGGAACGTGTAGAACATTTATGTACATATTTCAACAAATACCTACCCGAAGCAAACGTTAATTACTAACTTGTAGCCAACGATCTTGTCCGATGTCGAGTGCGAGTGATTACCTATGATAGAACATTCCTCGTTTTGCATATTTAGGAATAAAACTGTACCATGTATGATAGCATTTTTGTGTTAGTTAACATTTCGTTTTCGGCAGTTGTTCGCAGAAAATAACAAAACTAGATTATATGCTCGATATTTTGTAAATCAGGAGAATTTTTAAAGAAACGGTTATTATACAATTTAGGCACGGGATATGCAACGAAACTATTGGCATCGGTTGCTACAAGAAATGATATGTTTCTACTTTTTGCAACGTCTGTTTCAGATTTAAACTGGTAAAAATCTACTTAAGTATAAAAACAAAAAATAAGCAAGAAAGACATGTAAAAGCGCTGCTACGAATAAATGGTCAATGGTGACAGTCCCCAATAACAGTAACGGGTAATTTTGCATATATTAATGGCAATGCAAACTGACATGAGGTCATTTGGGACTACGGTCATTTTATACAGTTACTGTAGTTAATTGTGAAGTATCAGAGTCTACATGTAACTTCTGTGAAAACCAGCAAAATCGTGGCAATTCAAACAAAATATTCCATTGTAAATGCTCACTTAATTTTCTTGCAATCTCTTTGATGATTGAAAGGAAAGTCAGTGTGATTTAATACGAAAATATGTCCGTTTGTTTGTTTTTCCCTCATAGAAATGACAAAATCTTAGGCCGGTAAAACGACAGTCTAGAGCGATATCTCCTTCTCAATCAGAAATATATATATATATATAAAAAAAAAAAAAAAAAAAAGTTTCTTAGCCTTACTCATTCGACGAAAACCGGATATTTAGCAGCTTATCAAGTGGTTAAACCTATACGCCTTACCAAAGAGATATGTTATACTTCTTTGGCCTAACTCGCAATAGCAGAAAATCATACGGAAATCGGCCGTAAGCGACCACACATTTATACATGTATGGTCGAATTGTGTTAATTAAAGGGATCAAAGGAAAAGGCAATATTTTTTCTTATGATAATTCTGTTTGCTAGGGTGGGTTTCATAAAATATCTAAAGAAGTGAAAGAATTTTCAAAATAGGTTTAAAAACAATAAAGTTATGAAAATATAAATACTTTAAAAAATGGCGGCCATTTTGTTTCCATGGCGACCAAAAACAAAAGGTGGATTTAATCACTTTTGAGATACATATTTGAACTTATTTACTTATTTATGTAAAGCATTTTGAAAGACATTATCATATTTTGCATCTTCCACTCAAGAATTATATCATATTAATCTATTTGAAAGAAAATTTGCAAAAAGAAAAAGAAAAAAAGAATTCAGGAGTGTGTTAATGACGTCATACACACACTTCATTGGCTGCTACTATTATCTGCCAGTTTCTTGAACCTCATACTGCCACATCTTTTCAACAGTGGTCCAATTTTGAAAATTCTTCCAGCGTTATGAAAGGCTTGAGGGCGGTTGATTACTGTCAGGATTTTTTCCTTGCCCTTTAACTGAATTAGGAAACTTATACACTGATCGATACATTATCAATCTGTAAGAAAATAATATTCAAATATAATTTATTCCTTACAATCTGGAGTGAAGTCTGCCGCTGAACTTTGGATACCACGTTGCTATCATATGAGCGTCGGACATGTAAAATGTTTTAATTAAGGTAAATTTATCCTGCAGTATTATTGTGAAATAATTTTTCTTGACAGTTGCAAAAATATTAATTTATTTTATTTATGCCTGTTCGTATAAAGTTTTATGATCACTTATACATACATTAGGTACAGTGTCCAATACATGGTTTTCGATGTGCATTTTGTTTAAACGAGGGATAAATTTAAATTGGGATCCGTGCGTAAAATTGCATACAGTAGTTAGACGTGATACGTGTGTTAGCCGTTGCCACAATTTCATAACAAAACAAAATATCGAATATTATCCGTAGCTCATGCGATCAGTGTTTACGGCTATATAAATGCAATTGGAAGGTTTTGAAACTATCAAAGAAACCGAGTAAAATGGTACAATTTATGCTTTAAAGTGTTCCGTGAAATATAACAAGTTAGCAACTAACATGTTTCTCTGACTCCCCTCCCCAACTTTCCCCGTGTCTTTCATTTTTTACAAGTGTGTATATACGTATATACGTATAGAAACCGGTATATTTCGTATAGAAGCAGCGGGACGTTAAATATCGTATAGCAACCGTTTTGTTAACTACCATGCACTTGGTTCTTTTGTTTAAATTTTTCTCGCCTAAATAGTTCAGTAGTAGAGTGTCCGCTTTGAATGTGGGAGCTCTGTGGTTCGATCACGGTCGCGTCATACCAGACGTGAAAAATGGCAGTGGTACCTCCATTGCTTAGCACTCCGTATTTAAAACGGTTGTATCAGGATGCAAAATAAGCACAGATGGATATCTAGCTTGTCGCAAAAGCGCTTTGTAGCTCATGTTACATGTTAATGATATGCGACGTTAAATAAAGCTTTCCTTTATCTTTACTATTTACCTTTACCTTTACTTTCAGGTGCCGAATTCATTATGGCATCCATAAAAAACGTCAGTATAACAAAAGGAAAAACATACACTTTTAGACTGTATGTTCTGCTCTATGATATCGGCGGTCCAGTTCTACGTGATTTAATCCGTCGTTTGATTTATCCGGATACACTAGAAGCGCGTCTTACTGCTAGACACTATTATCTGCTTGATCTCAACACCAAAAAGAAGTTAATAGATGAATACTATCACAAATTATTTCCTGATGGTAAGGCCGCTACTTCGTCCGACGTCTTTGATCTTACTTTGCTGATTTATTTACTGCGAGCTGTTTGCGATCTGAGACATAGTTCTGATGGCGTTTGGAGCAAGATGCCTGCGAATAATGATACTACACCTGAGGCAAATATCACCAGGTTGAAGCTTTATAGGAATGCGGTAAATATTGATATATTAAGTGATGTCAGACTGATATTAATAAGTCATAATTTACAATTCATCTGGAGACAGTTCTTGTTTATAGTATTTGAAATAATGTACAAAGTTTAATACGCATTTCGCAGAAACAAAAATAGGTAAATTCTAACGACAAAAGTATAACACAGTCAAAAAGTTATATTGCTAGATAATAAAATAGCAATAACTGATAGGGATGGGCACCATGTGACGTAAATAATGTCATGTTGTAAAAATTGCTAGAATTGAAATGAAAACAAATGATACTAAAAAAACTATTGCAAACTCTTCCAAACTGTCACTTTTAGGCGTTAAATTTCAACCCTAATCACGACTCACTATTTAAGCATTACCACAAACTTAATTAAAAAGATCAATTCAAGCTTAAATTTATTTAATTTTTTTATGTTAAGTATACATGTATTTTTGAAACTATTTTGTCTTTTAGCGTTATATAATACTATGCGTAGTGTGCATCTCGGAAGCATATTTAAAGTGAGGTATCTTACGCCAGTTGTTTTTACATAGAATACCCGACGTGCTGCTTTCTGCATTTTTCATTTTTCGATATTACTCACGACACTAAAGATATAACTATGCAGACCTATATATATTGAACAGATTCGATTTCTGAAGAAAGCAAATACTTTCTGTTTGTGTGAATGGAAATAAGGAAGGCTACTACATTTCCTCTCAACAACTGATGTGTCTAAGTAATTTGGCTCATTTCTGATACATGTATGTCGAAATTGCCTTTTTGCTTCTAAGAACTTTTCATGGACAGCATTATATTTCAGTTTAACTAATTCGTTAAAAATATAAATAAAACGTTTTAGACACACACAAAAAAAAAAGAAATTCTTTGTAAAAATGCCATTAAAGTTTTGTCTATTTATAATTTCGTTTGGAATTTCGCTCATGGTTTGACGAGATACTGCGGCTATGTAAGTAGTCGATGTTACACACATAACCTCTACAGTAGGCTGATTATACCAGCTAGGTCATATAAATAAAACATTTCTGCATTGAAAAAAAAAAAAAGTTCAAAAGCTGCAGAAGATGGCAGAGCTGAACAAGAATAACAGAATTAACTGAATTAAGTATAGTATAGGTTGTAATGGAAATACCTGGGACTTAGAATAGTTTCTTTAGCACCAGGAGATACCCCAGAAAAGCTATAAGTTGAAAAGTTCTCTCTCTGAAACTAAAGTATCATCAAAGTATCAACTAAAGATGGATCCATACAGGCCAGGTAGATACTTATTGTCTTGAACTGAACTGAGACAAGTAGCGACAATGTTAGGCCAGAAACATATATAATAATGGAATTATAGTGGGCTGCGACAATTTCGACAATGCTTACAACGATCTTGGAATACAATTAGTGGTATGAGACGAACTCAGATAGGCAAGAGGTTAAGACAGAAAGTATAATCAGTATAAAGTTTGAAATTTTGAATTAACATTAATTATTTCAAAATATTAACAATCATATTGCAATCATTTTTTCTAATATAAAAGCGGAGTAGATTGAGGAATATTATATTATCATATTTATTTAAGAAAGTCCGAATCAGTCATTTAAAACTATATAATTATTATGGTGTGAAACAATTTATTTGGTGAATATTTTGGTGTTAGACAGACATTTGTCCAGCAGTTATGGTTTGAAACAATGCTATGTTGATACATTTAATTGAAACAGAAATTAGTTTGAGACAATATAATTTAGTTTGAAACAGATGTTTGTTTTATACATTCAGTTTGAAACCATCGGTTGGTTTAATGCATTTAGTTCATATCAGACAATCGTCTGAGATAATGATTTCAGACTAATAAAATCCGAAGTCATCCTTAGGTTGACACAATAATTTGTTTGGATAAAGTTTCTTTCAATTAATTAATATGTGGCAGACATACGTCAAATCGCGGGCTTAGCGCAAAACGGTTGTAACGGCAATTCTGAAAATTTTACAGGAAGACAATAAAACTTAATATTTGTTGAAACTTTCATTATTCAAACCAAGTTTATTGCATGAAAACCTATTTTTCCATTTCCATTTAACATATTTAACATCAGCACTAACTCTGTTCTTGCATTAAAAAGAGATATTTGTTATACTGTTAGTTACAACCATTTTGCAATTTTAAAATGCAGGGATTTGGGGAAAATGTTTAAGTGCAAATGCAAATATTTTGGGAAAATATTTAGATGCAATGATTGTTTCTGAAATTAAAATGATTTTCTTTCAATAATTTATGTGAATTTTTAATTCTGACTATTAATATGAATATGAAACACAACATATTATAACTTTAGCATTTTAATACTGTAAAACAACCTTTGCAACAGAAATAAACATTTACAACTATAATTCATTGAAGTAATATTAACATAGTTATGGTTAATATAGCTGATTAAATGTATATTTATCCAGAATCCATTTTTGCATAGCATCCATCAAAAAGGGCAACTGCAGACAGTGTATAGAGATAGACCCTAACATTTTCAATGATAGTTATACATTAAATAAAGTCTAGAAATTTATTTCCAAGTCCTTCAAATAACCAAAAATGATTTCACAAATGTGAAGTTTATGATAGTTTTGTTAATATCAATAACAGAAGTTTTAATTTTTAATTTAAAGTTGTGATCCACAAAGAATGACAACTCTTGCCTTGGGCTAGTACTTATAAGCAGAGATTATGAGATATCTATTAGTTTACTTCCCTTGCAATTACACAATTGAGTGGAAAATGAAAACTGTTTTAGACACAATATCATACTTTTTTTGCACAACAAAAACATTTAGGATTTATTCATATGTGTTTGATTTACCCCTCAAAACATGGTTCCTAAGATTTTGTCAACTTACTTATGGTAAAAAGTTAATTTTTAACAAGCCAATAATAAAATGAAATACCAGTAAGTAAGTAATAGTGCAGATAATACAGTTTTGCTTGTATCAAAATGTCACAATAGAAGCACTTTTGTAATACAGAACACCTGGTAGGATTAGTAAAGGTGCAATTGTATTGATCTCTATTTCCTATGCCTACAGTGTACAACCGGATCAGTGTGTAATCCGGGTCTACGCTGTATGTATAGAAAAAACTGCATTTGACAAAGATAAAAATAACTTAGATGTCAAATGGACTTATTGAATATATAAGGATGGAAGGGTCCACTTGGCATTAATAAGTCAATGCACTTTAATATTGAATCAGCTGTGTTAAATTAAATGTTACGAACGTATGAACGCAATGGTTTGTTTTTATATAATATTTGAAGACAACAACATGCAAGTAGATCATATTTTCATTTCAAAAAAGAAAGTCGGCAGCCTTTATGAAAATCCTGGCTGTATTTCATAGGCGTAACCAGAAATTTCCGGAAGTGGGTGTGAGTAGGAGGTGTGAAATGACGTGTGGGGTAGGTGTGTGGGTATAAGTGGGGGGCTCCCCTAGAAAAATGGTTAAATCATTGACAAGAAGTTATTTCATGCGAACTGGAGTTTATTTGAAAAGGTACTGATCCTTGGGGCATACTGTACTTCATCGTCAAAGGCGTCAACAACTCACAATCAACACACACAGTTTGATAGTGGTCACTTAAATATGATAACATCCATGCATGTGCTTTGTCTGTGACTCCAAATTGATGTTCGAGTCTGTGTAACAGTGTGTGGTGGTCAATCGTGTAGAAAGCCGTAGACAGATCAAGTGGCACAAAGACTTTTTAGATTTTCAATGGTCAAGAGATGTGAAGATGCCATTCTGTACTTTAATCAGCCGACTCAGTTGAATGAAACTATATACAAATACTGCAGTCCCTCATGTAACTTAATGTCACTCAAGTGCTGCTGAAGATACACATCTACTACCTTTTCTAAGACCTTTTAAATGAAAGGGAGCTTAGACACAGGCTTTAATTTTTGAGAATATTTGGTTCAAGACCTGGTTTCTTAAGCAGAGGTCTTATCATCGCACTCTTAAATTCTTTTGGTATATAACCTAATTCCATTGATGTATTTATGATGTTTGTTATCAACAGCAAGAGCTCATCAAGACATTTTTTTTCAAAAGGCATGATGGTAAAGGGTCGAGTTCACGGGATTAGTCTGGGGATTTTTGTACAATTTGCTTTACCTCTTCTGTTGTTGCAGGAGCCAAATCAACAAGCATTTTTTTCTACTTCCTGATGCTCGGAACAAGTAAAGTCTGCTAAATCACAATCAGTCTTGGCTATGTGAAATAATGTCATTCCTAATGTTTTCAATTTATATATGAAAAAGTCACCAAATTTCTGCGCAAGTTCCTTTGAGGATGCGTCGGAGGCACGGGCAGCATCTTGACTGTCTCCTTGCTTTTGATTATCTTGGCCAAACCTTTGTGGTTAGTGCCACATGACTTTACCTTATCAGAGAAGTTCGGGCCTGAATTAGAAATGTTATTATGGTAGCACATGGGTCCCTATAAAGTTGATGGTCGATTGGTAATGTTACATTTATTCTATTTCCGCTCAAGCTAGCGTTTTAAGTGATTAGCCCGATGAAGTTCGTCTGTAAACCACAGACAGCTAGGTCTGTGCCTTCTGGAAATATATTTAGTACAAGGGACGCTGCGATGCCTTGTCTGAAAGTATATACTTCAATAGAGCATAAAAAGAAGAAACCGTCTTCCGACCGGTGCTGGTTTTGTGGCACAGGCATTGAAATGAATTGCATAATGGTCTTGTGACATATTACCAGTATTGTCACAAAGACTTGGATCGATTACCTCGACACCTGATATAATTCTGCTGCTGTCCCTGGTATTAACAACATCTAATGTATGGCCACGGGTATGGGTAGGTCCATTCACATGCTGATGCATACCACATGACTGAAGTACACTGGTACATCTGACAGCATCTCTATCTGATAGAATATCAAGATGGAAATTCATATGTCCCACAATGATTACATCATTATCAACTGTGCATATCTGCCTAGGAAAGCAGGCCATGCTTCCTATAGAAACATACTAGTCTAGTTTGTAAACAATTTGTTTTGTTGATGGTGGTCTATATATCACTGTCACTCGTGCAGAAAATCCATTGATACTCAAATTATAATTCATATATTCAAATTGCTTGAAATCTTTGGCACAACTAGATGCAATAACACGAAGAGTAAATGCAGTTTTATGTATGAGAACCACAGATTCTCCTCGAATAATCATTTGGGACAGTTCGAAATGTTTGTAAATTTTTTTTTCGTGGTTGAACTTTAACTGTGATTGCTTCAGACAGAACTTGTAAATTATTCAAATGGACTCCTTCATCGACATCCCATACTGACTTAATTCTATATGTACTCCCTCTTGTACTTCTGTACTTTATAATATCTGACTGTTTTATTGTAAATAAATGCAAGTTGGCGAGCGAAAATCCCCAACAAAGAGTGGGCTTTCAAAGTGAGAAATGCAAACTTTGCCGAAAAAGGGCGGTGTGATTGCATCCCCCTTGATACGCCCTTGTTTTTACTGTGATGCTACCACATCTTGAATATAGATATGGAGTAGGAGATATCTTTACAATAGAAAGCTATGCGCAATTGCGTTTCCAGTGTCATATTATATTTACATACGTTCTTGTTAAATATTTCGCTAAAATGTTAACAACTAAATAGGAACATAACTAACAAGGTGCAATGAACCCAGCTAGAATTAATTGTAATATTTCCATTATTAAATATTACATATTGCATTAATTGGATCCCCTCCAACACCCACCACACAAACAAAACAAATGATGTCATTGATGATGTCATCAACATAATTTAGTTTCCTTTTTACTTGTTTGTTTATAATACATTTTTTAAAAAAAAAACATTAAAACATTTTATAAAACAAAACAGCACTGTCTTGCAGATACAACCTTCTGGCTAAAAATAAGTAAACACATAAATCTTTAGAGTTCAAACCTAATATTTTACAGGATTATGTAGACATGCAAAATAGGTTGAAAACTGTAAAAAATGATTTTTGTAAAAAATGTCAGTTACAACCGTTTCCGCGAAATGCTTGTCAGCGGTTTTCGAAGTATTCCCTGGGTTGATATATGTCCTTTAATTTATAAAATGCCAGGTTTTTGAGGACTGGTGCACGCCGGTTTGCCTAGAAAGTGTATTTTAACTCATTTGTGAGAAACTCAATGTAACCAAAGGAATTTTCGCAGCACCTCCCTTATAATCATTTTGATTATTATTTTGTTCCATTTTGATATTTATATTTATATTGTTTTAGGACATTTTGTACAGAAAAGCGTACCTTGTCCATTGTAAAAGGTCAACATTTTTTATTTTAAATTTCGCGCTAAAATGAATATGTAACAAGTACAGATTATCAGAAACTTGACACTTTCAGATTTTTCATGAAGCTAGCACTGACGTTTTTTCACGTGACAATGGATTCACTGAAGAGGAAAACTTTGCAGCTGTTTGGGATACTGTCAAAGCGGTGAGGCACCTATCGCATCAAATATTTAATAGTTTACTTATGTCATAAGTTTAGACAATATTTTTGCACATTTAACCTACGGAACTATATAATTTAGGTTTTCCCAATACACAGTACTGTATATTTTGCTTTTATAACTAAATGATAAGCAGCATAAATCACCAAGAAAGATTTTTGTCACACCACAGTTTTTATAACATTTAGTACAACTTTTGTATCTGAAGGATGAAATGCTAATTCTTTGATTATAGTTCATTGTGCGGACTAGTATATGTTTAACTCTGTCATTCTAGGCTATCTTAGATTTGGACAACGGCTCAAGTCCTGGTCTAAGATCAAAAATTGACAGTCTTTGTAAAGAGGCAATTGACTCATCTACGGAGGAGGAATTTAGACAGGAAAAAGAGCGATGGAGACAACAAGTACATTGTAAGAATAAAGGCAGTTTTGTTAAATATATTTTTGATTTATTTGACATATATGTGAGAATTCTAACAGCGATTCTTAACTCTATTTTAACCTTAACTTCGTGATATAGAGTAATTTCAATTTAATGAAATCTTAAAATTCTTTACTGTTTGATCTTCTATAGTAGTAGGTGTTCTAATTAAAACGGAACAGTATGAATTTCTTCTTGCACGTTTGTCAGTGAAGTATTGAAATATGAGACAGAAGTATTCAATGAAATATGTTTTAACTTGTACGGATCTACATATAAATGCAAACGAGTGCAAATAATAAATATTTAGGAAATTTTAACTAAACGTATGCAAAGACGTAACTAATTACAAACAACATTGCAATGAACACATCTTCATGGTAAAATGTAATACCAAATTTCATAGGACCTTTTCATTTTAACATAGGACCTTTTCATTTTAACTTCCATAACTAAATATGTGATGTTATGTTGTTCCTCGTAGAATTACACAGGCGAGATTGATAAAATTCATAAAACCATTGAAAGTAAAACAGATAAACAGATAAACAGAAAATAAACAGGAAATAAGCTTCCTGTCTTGGTCACTACGCTATTACTGAACATATTGGTTCTGTTGTCCAATAGGTAAAATAAGCGATCTTATACTGAAACAAAGAAATATTCGCTTAAAATCTCTGATCGGCATGCACGAATAATTAGAATTTTGTGATTTGTACTGTTTTCACAACATTTTATGAATACATGACATTGACCTCAGATGAAATATTATATTGTGCTCTAAACGAAAACTCGTCATAAACTGGGGTTAGAGTGTAACGATAATAGTGTTGTTAAATGTAACGATAATAGTGTTGTTAAATGCAGAGACGTTCCGAAAAAACTTTTAGCAGCAACAACTTCGGTCGCTAATATCATCTCAAAAGTCTATTAACCGAGATAATGTCAGACAGATGTCAGCACAATTGTTGTTTTCTCTTGGAACAGCGATTAACTGTGCTGTTACTTAATATTTTAAGTACAGTTACGGAATAATGCAATTCAAGGTTTATCAGCCCCACACTGCAACAAACGAAGGCCACAATCCTGGTGGTTGTGTAATAACTGTTATTTTTAATGCTGCTTTATTCTACATAAGTCGAACATTTTCGTATGGATGGTTGTGCTACACATGAAAGAACGACAATGAATGTAAAAAGATAATTAAGAGGGATTGTTTGGTTGGAGGATTTATAAATTGACAGTTTTTAAGGCGGTGTACCATGCCTTTATTTGTTTGTTTTGTCCTTGTTATCTATATTTGTGCTCCTATTCGAAGAAGAGGGGCTAAATTGTTATGCTCATTGTCGGTCGATCGGACTGTATGTCCGTCTATCGGTCAGTCTGTCGGTTGAACATTTGGTTTCCGATCAATAACTAGAGAATGTTTGGTTTTGCATTTGTCAAACTTCATCGGATGATTGTTTGTTGTAAGTAACTTCTGTAGTTTTGAGGTTCAGTATGTCAAGGTCACAGTTTCCTTGAGACCGACGAAAACGTTTTCTGCATAATAACTAAACAACGCTTAAATCTACAGGGGTCAAACTTCATAGGATGATTGACTGTGATCAATAGAGGACCAACATTGATTTTAAGGCTAGTAGGTCACAATTCAAGGTCGCAGCCACCTCTGGACTGAAAAACAGTTTCCGTTTAACAATCAAAGAACTCTTTGGATGTCAATCTTCACAGTATAATTGCACGTGGTCAGAAGATGACCCTTTTGTTTATTAGATCGGTTGGTCAAAGGCCAATCTATCGATACTGAAAACGATTTCCGTTCAATAATCAAAGAACGCGTTGACTTTCATTCTTCGCAGGATGGTTGTCTATAGTCAGTAGATGATCCCTGTTGTATTTGAGGTCATTTGATCAATGCCAAGGTCACATCACACAACGTTACATACCCACTTGTCTCCGACAGACCATCATTTGGAGCATATGTGTTTAACAAACATCTGTTTTAACTTTGTCTATGTATTTTGTGTATACATACAGACAGACATACATCTGAGCATGATTTCATTATCACTTTGAAACCGAATTTCATATCCCAGGAATTGATTCCAAAATCTTGAACGCAACCCTAGTAAACTATATTGACGACTGCATTAGCGTACATACTTCAAATAAATCTTATAGACAACTTGCCATTTGGTCTGAGCGTTGCATTAATCATAGATCTCAAATCGGGCATTTGTTAAAATGAAATTTCAATGAACATGAACACTTTTCATTACCTCTCATGATCTAACACAATCAAATTGAGACTGCTGTAATTGTGTTTGTTACCGTTCTATGCTTCCAAAGAATCCTTTTTTTAAAAGTTATGAACTGTCACAAGAGTAGAATTAAAGAACCGTGTGACGGTCGTAAAAATTCTCCATGCACTTGGATTCAGTGTCATAATATTTTCTGATCCGTTGGGATCATGGACTTTATTCACTATCGGTGAAATAGCATTCTGCTAAAGCCGGAGCTGGTGAAAATGGGTTGCGTGAGGAATGTGAACTTTGCATTACCTGCCATGAACAGACTCAATCAAACCGAGTCTGATATCATTATCACTGGTTACATTCTATGTTTCCAGGGGATTTCCGTACATATTTTATAATACAAAAATGATTGTATTCTGTTCAAATATCAGTTGAATTGAAAACCTTTCAAAGCACTATAACATCCTGACAGAACTTTACGTCGTGTACTTTATGTTTCCTTTGTTTTACTTATCTGCTATAAGCTATCATGGACTAAGTCATTTTTGTGAGCTTGTCAGAATATTGATGAGCTGTAGTTAATTGCACTCAATAAGGAAATGATGTCATATGTCTTCTTGATGTATTTGGTTTTGTTTCTAAAATGTTATAGTTTTAATTCATTAAAAAGTGACACTTTACTTTTCAGATAATGTGACCGGTAAGTCATGTTGTTTCATGTTATTATCGAAGCATATTTCCTTTAACAGTTTAACAAAAAACTTTCATAAATTATTTCGGTTCAGCTTTACATACAGCATCAAACTCCTTAACGAAACTTGTATGTTGTGAGCGTTTATATTTCTATTATCATTTTTGTCTTAGTTGCATTAGGCGAACAAAATGACATATTTTGATTAAGCATTATTTCCCATTCCTTGAATTTTGAGTTAGTTTATCGAATTCCCTGTCTTAAATGGAAATTATGTTTCGAATGTACGGCATTTGGTTTGAAATTATTTCAATCCATTTTATATAGGGCTAACTGAATTGATGATCGCTAGTCTTGATGGGAAACAGTTTGTTAAGACCAATTCTTTTAATGAAGCGTACGAAAAGCTGCATCAGAAAAGAATTGTTGTTTTGAAAGGAAACCCAGGAGAAGGAAAAACCACTATGTCTAGAATGCTTGCACGAGAGGTTGGAAACGGTAAATGTGTGAATCTGAGTACACCGTCTGACTGGAGAAACGTTAATGTCACAGAACATATAGTCATCATAATTGATGATATTTTTGGAGCCAGTGTCCTTGATGTCAACGAATTTAGACGATGGCACAAAGTTTTAACCGAAATCGAAACTGCTGTACAAACAAAGGGAAATAAACTGCATATAATTGTTACCTCACGTAATTATATCCTAAATGAAGCACTTCAACGAATGTATTGTCCAACATTTTTCACTGATGAAAACACAGTGAAACTTTCGTCAGAACAATTAAGCTACAGTGAAAAAAAAGACATACTGGAATGTCACCTGAATATGGAAGGAAGGGAATGTTCGAAAGAATTCGTCCAAAAATGTGTCCAATGTAGAAAAGAGTCAGCTGCAGAAAGTCAGTCCTTCCCGATAGGGTTTCCAGAATGCGCCCGACTTTTTTGTCAAAGAAAGGATCTTTATCAGAAAGGTCACAAATTCTTTCAACAACCTCTACATTTTATCAAAGAACACATAAGGACCGTCTTTGGCGAGGATGAGCTTACTTTTCTGGCATACTTCCTGGTATGGGCACAGGAAAACCAAGAACTGTCTATACAAGATATTGAATTACCGATTCATGTTACTCCTGATTCTGTCATATCTGTCATAAAGAGCCTACAATTTTCACCTGAACATTGCCTTAGAAAGATAGGACAGTGCTTGATAGAACATCGAGATGGTTTTCTCAATTTTGACAACAATACGGGAATGTATCAATTCAGTCACAAAGTTATCGCTGATGTTGTTGGATTGATCGCGTTTGAAAGAAATACTACCGCGGCGCTTACCAGCTGCGACTTTGACTTTGCTATGAGGTACATCAGGACGGAACAAACACAGCAGGACACACTATATGTTTCACCATATAGATTCAGTAGGCTTAGTGTCAAACTGGTCGAGTTCATGACAATCGAAGCTAACCAAATAGACGGATCAGTGATACAACATGAAGCATTTCGTAATAAGACGTTTTGCAACACTTTCTGTGAAACACCATCCATACAGCTAGATTCGATTCTGGTTGTGCACGTTCAGTCATTATCAACGGTATTTATGCAGTATGATATTGAACTCCAATATGACAAATCACGATTAGCATCATTTAGTCTTTTCAAAGGAAATGGCAAAAGCGTGTTTGCGGAACTTTGCTTTGGCAAGTCGATTATTCCGAAAGAAGTATTAGAAGAGGAACTATATTTGTCCACAATGATTGCTATACGATTCGGCGTCATAGATACGCTTGTCTGGCTATCTGAACATGGCACAAAGGTTACAGATGAAATGATTATTCTAGCTGCAAAGGAGGAAAAACACGACGTCATACAGTTTTTGCAAAGAAAATGCGACAAAAATGAGGCAGACGTTTCACTTGGATGGAATAAGAAATCAAAACAGAACCCAGTTTTATGGATGGTACAAAACGGAGCATCAATTGCTGTCAGTTTATTGCTTAGTCGGCACAACGACTTCAAATATGTAAAGATAAAGAATAAGAGTTGTACAGCTTTGCATGTCGCATGTCACTTTGGGTCTGCAGAAATTGCCGGAATAATTTTAGATAATTATTCTTATTTGGATCATGAAAATGAACACGGTTATCATCCGATACACATTGCAGCCAAAAAGGGTCATACAGAAACAGTAATGGCTCTTTTGGAGAAAAAAAAGGAAGCGCAAATTTGCAAGACATTGACGTTGCCAAAAAAAGATAGTATCAAAGGGTTGACTCTGTTACACGTAGCGATTTGGGTTGACAATGATGAATTAGCAGAAAAACTCGTGAAAACAGGCTTTTTTGCGAGGAAATTGGACGCATTACAAAGAACACCTTTGGTATTTGCACTGAATGGTAGAAAACATCGATGCATCAAACAGCTTTTGCAGATGGACGAAATAGATAAGGAAACGCCAGATTTGGATGGAAACACTCCATTACACATAGCAATTCTAAAGGCGAATCATGAAAGTAGCTACGTGGAGTATGCAAAAGCCCTTTGTGATAAAGTTGATGTAAACATACAAAATAAAGATGGTGATACTGCTCTTCACTTCGCATACGCTACCAAAGAGTCAGAAATAAGGAACAAACTGTTAGAAAATCCGAATGTCAAGCGAAATATAAAAAACAAACAAGACAGAATTCCTTCTCAGGTTCTGCAGCTAAGTACTGACGAAGAATACGAACAAGATGTTAATGAAGATGATGTGTAAACACTTAAATGAAATGTTGTCAGGTAGAATTGGTGTCTTGTTTCAGACTTTTCGTATTGAAAATAGCAGCTATGTACGAGACACTGAATCCACATAATAAAAGTGAAATAGCTTAACAACGACAACTTTTCTACACAGCATGAATTGTACGTGAATTTAAAATTAAACATTGTTTCAGAACAAGGTACTCGCCTTTCAGTAGCAGTGAAAACGGCTGAAGCAAAAGAGATATCTGGTATTTTATAAATACTTTATGTTACAATACAAAAGAGGACAAATTACTGCAGTCGTATTGTCTTCAGTACTGCAGTCGTATTGTCTTCAGTTTCATTGTCACAGAGAACTTTCGGCTTGCTCAGATCATTACAGATAGCCACAGAGCAAGTAGGAGGATGATATCGCACAACTACGGTTATCCTGATTTCAGTTGTACGAAGTTCATGTTATATTGGTCTGATAATATTTTCGAACGATAGAGATTAGATGTTGATTTTGAATGTCGGACAAATATACTAACTAACATATCAGTTCGCGTAATTGGTCCGATATTTATAGGTTACATACGCATCTATACGTAAATATATTATGTAAATATCATAAATATGTTCAATAGCCTGAATAGGATTAACAATACTGAACTAAATAGAAAAAAGTAGTGCAACAACACACACTGAATTACGTCACGCACCCGATATGAAATTCAGGCGTCAGTGTATTGAAAAATATTGACGTTTCCGGTACCAGTGTAACTTAACGGATAACAGAAAGGAGTATGTAATAAACAAATGTATAAATGTTTGATCGGAAACAGTGGATTGGAAGTTCTGTGCTCTTGTTACTTTAATTATTCCAAAAACAGTTGTAGCGTAACTATAATAACACACTTACGTAACTGGTATGCGTTAGCTGTTGCAATTAAGTTTGACGATACTAATGACGTTATCACTCTGGGCAGTCATGGCTTTAGCTTATCAACTAGCAAAGATAATGCAATTAGTGTTCTGCGTTTGAAATATTCATAAACTATATGTATCACGATGTTCATGTGTGTAATATTTTTCTTCATATTTGTTTATATTTCATTAGGATTATGCATATTGTGTTACTTCACATTGTTTTAGTCTTGTTTGGTTTACACTTATTTATGTTAGCTTACCTGCGATAAAAACGGTCAGCTTATTGGAATTGCTCTCAATTCCGCATTTTCAAAAGACCTAAGTTCCTATTCATCTGTGTTGAAAGATACAAAATACGCATTTTTGACTAAAATAGTTTTCATTGGATATAAACTTTAAATGTAAAAGTGCTCATCAAATTGTATTTAACTTTGCTAAATACAAAAGCAATTTGTTTCTATAGAGCTTTCAAAAAGCTGCCAATTGTTAGTACATAACCAAACTACGGCTAATTATACATACATAACACACATTTTACTGTTTATATACAAAAACCTGTGTATTTCGTATTAACATGGATTATGCGTTGTCATTGTTCAATTTTCTAACATTGAATTATGGGCATATGATCCCTTTAAGTTTTAATCTAAGACATATACTCTGAAAGGCTTAATTTTCTTTTTTTTCCCTGGCGTAATGGTTTGTAATGAAGCTTTGTATGAATGCGCATTTTGCGGTTACAAAAGATTTGCTCTTAATTGTTTGTTAAGTTAAATACTGACCCATACTGGGGCCATATGAGAAGATGTCGAAATGACACCAGTTAGGCTCTATGTTTTTGAAGGGTATTTTCAGTTTGAAATGTATACAATTGTCATATTATTTTGTATACAAAAACATACGTTTTTGAAATTGACACATTTCACAATATATTCTGTCAACACTTGCATGTTAACACTTACAATAATATGGAGGGTAATATTAATTTTGCTTCGAAATTCAAAAGAAAATGTAAACTGTTGATTCGCTTTTTAACATTTGTTTCAGTTTTTATATATAAAATTGGATAGAAGGTTATTAAATGTTTATTATGTCATGCTTTTAATAGTTTTTTACGCAATGAGCTTGTATATGCTAAATATTGATTTTATAATGATTTCATTCTCGGTAAATTTAAAAATGTTCAACGCAGGGTTGATTTTTGCAACTTCCATGGAATTACATATGAGTATAAGGAAATAAATTTTACACGATGGTTATTTCATATTTTATCAACATTAAATGTAATACAATTATACCTGTGTGCTAGCAAGCATAACAAACTTTGCAATACAATTAACTAAACAAAGAATATCGCAGGTCAAAACCTGTGTGTTTTTAAATTTATTTCCTTTTTTATCAAAAATTAATTTGTTGCGTATCATATGAAAAAATACAAAGGTTGTTAAAATTAATATTTCGTGACTCACGTGCTACATGTTCATTACTTTTTTTTAATTGTAGTAAGGAAGCACGTTTTGTTAACGCCTGTCGACATTATTTCTAGTTTTTGCACGTGCAACTGCGGTCTTTAAATGTTTTTTTCTTGTTTTCTTGTTGGACTTATTTCTAAATAATTAGCCTATATACTTATGTAGGAGTTATGTATTGTTTTTCCTTGAACAACTACCGAATCAGGTTGTAGATTATGATATAATTCTATCTGTAGTTTTATAGATCATTATTTTTCAAATTAGTGTAAACTGATATTATGTATGAGTGACATTACATGTACCAGATATGTAAAGTTATTTTCATGTCACGCATCCTTCATGCCTCCTTATTGCGGATATATATGTAATGTATAATGTAACTATCAGAATCCATTACTTTTGTTTCCGAGTATTTAAAGTTAGACACAAAGAATGCATATATGAATACTGCGAAATATTTCCAATTATATATCTTTTAGCTTCAATCCTTAAAAGGTGATCCGGCTTTTTAACCTCGTTTTTGAAGTGAAATTGGGGAATTAATTGTAAAGAACTTTCTATGATATAGGAATACTTAGTAATTTGTAGATAAATACAATAGGGCCCTGATAGCCCTATATCGATCACCTGAAGAAAGAAGGTCAGTAGGTCACATCCATGGACACTGAGTTCAGTTTTAAGATCGGTGTGCAAAACTGTACACGCCATCCAAATTTTAAGACTGTATCTTAAAAAAACAAAAATGTAGGTCAGTAGGTCAAATTCCACATGACCCAGATTCCTATTTGATTTAAGATCATCAACGTTAACATTCTGACCAAGTTTCATGAAGATACAGTCATGAATGTGGCCTCTAGAGGGTTAACAAGCTTTACTCTTGATTTGATCTAGTGACCTAGTTTCTGACTCCACTTGGCCTAGATTTAAACTTGACCTAAAGATTATCAAGATTAACATTCTGGGTAAGTTTCATAGAGAAATCTTCATAAATGTGGCCTCTAGAGTGATAACTAGCCTTTTCTTTGATTTGACCTGGTGGCCTAGTTTTTGACCCCACATGACCCAGATTTTACTTGACCTATAGATCATTAAGATTAACAATCTGACCACGTTTCATGAAGATACAGTCATAATGTGGCCTCTAGAGTGTTAACTAGCTTTTCGTTTTATTTGACCTGGTGACCTAGATTTTGACCCCACGTAACCCAGATTGAACTTGACCTAGAAATCATCAATATTAACATTCTGACCAAGTTTCAGCAAGATGTAGTCATAAATGTGGCCTTTAGAGTGTTAACAAGCTTTACCTTTGATTTGACCCGGTGACCTAGTTTCTGACTCCACTGATCCTAGATTTGAACTTGACCTAACGATCACCAAAATTAATATTCTGACCAAGTTTCATAGAGATATTTTTTATAAATATGGCCTATAAATTGTTAACAAGTTTCACATTTTATTTAACCTGGTGACGTAGTCTTTTATCCCGCCTGACTCAGATTTAAACTTGACATAAAAATCATCAAGGTTAACATTCTTACCAAATTTCATTAAGATATGATCATAAATGTGGCCTTTAGAGTATTAATCAGATTTTCGTTTAATTTGACTTGGTGACCTAGTTTTTGACCCCACCTGATCCAGATTTAGACTTGGCCTAAAAATCATCAATATTAACATTCCGACAAAGTTTCATTATGGTATGGTCATAAATGTGGCCTCTACAGTGTTAACTAGCTCTTCCATTGATTTGGCCTGGTGACCTAGGTTTGAATTTGACCTAAAGATTTTCAAGATTAACATTCTGACCAAAATTCATAAAATATGATAATAATTGTGGCCTCTAGAGGGTTAATAAGCCTTACCTTTGATTTGACTTGATGGCCTAGTTTAACATGTTATCGGAAACAAATTTTTTTAGGCCTTATCAGATCGTATCTAACACGCCACAATATCTACATACATTTATTTATATAAAATCTGTAAGAAGATCCTTTGAGAGAAACTGAATGAACTTGTACAATTTTAAACTTAGAACGTTTGAAATATTCAAATATTGCATAAAGATTTTAAAGAAATTCTGTATGTGGAATATGTGGCAATTCTGTAAAAAATGTGTTTTTTTTATACAATTAGTATTTATCATGCTGCCAGACATATGGATTTTTGTAAGACTTCTGTATTAAATTGCATAAACATTCAGAAGGTTTGGAAATGTATTTATCTTATAATTATATTATAGACATTCTGTGTGAAACATGTTGAATATATAACTGTTCTGAAAAATTGTTGCATATCGTTAGATAACATGTAACATGCCGCAATATTTATACACATTACAAGGGTCTTGAATCCTCTGTATGAAATTGAAAGAGTTTGTTTAAACTTTTATGACCTTCCCGTGAGCCTTAAATCTTGTTGGAACATGCAAATAGTGTAAACCCACTGTATACAATGGAAGCGCTGTTTTCATCGACTTTCATACATGTAGCCTAAAATATTTGGTAATATATCTTAAGAGAATGGCTTGGCTGATTTTTATATATTTATCTCTTATTTGCCCAAACTAATCACTGAAATAAAATTTTATGTTTTTTTCATATTAAACGAAGCGACATTTGAGAATAATAATGCGTAGTCTACATTCTTCAAAAATATATTCAATTTCGTGCATTTATTGTTCTGTCAGTTAACTTACTGATATTGATGTAAATTGAAACACTGCGTGAGCATTAAATGTAACAAAACCAGATTTGAAATTCATATCGATTTAAATTCGGAATCTCGAATTCCAAGAGACCGAACATTTTTCTTCGATATAACCGATAGTTTACTTAAAATGATTCTTGAAGCAGCGGAATTTGTTGTCTCATTGTACCTTTAAACATGACATGTTCATATGATATAAAGTTTTAGAGTGCGCAGCAATTTGAAACGCATTTTGCTGATAAGTTTTTTTTTGTTTGTAACACATGATCACGCTTTTATTTAGGTAATAAAATTTTCCTTCGACACAGAGACGTAAATACTCGTATATGAATTTGACGTTTTGGTTTTCAATTTTTCTACGACACGTTCGAATCCGGCGTGCGTAGAAATTGACTTCAACGTTATATAGTAAAATCCTCTTTTTATTTGTAATCTTACGTTTAGTATTATTTTATTTATTGATTCTTGCTAGCAATAGCAGCTCTATAAGCGTCTTACCTTTAGACGTAGAATTATGTTATATACATTCATAACTCTAAAGCCATGTAGCGTAGTTTTACAAATAGTTACTAAATACATGTATTTTCAATAAACTTGATGCTGTTTTTATGTTGTTCTTTGTATTTACATTGTACGTAGTAAGAAAGTCCCCGGCGTTTCAAGCCTAGTGAAACGACAATGTGGAAAGACACTGCAATATAATTGGAAGCAGCACCATGTGATGTCATTAGTTAATGTACTAATAGTTCAGCTGAAACCTAAAATCCAATAAAGACAGCAAAGAAAACCCTTAAATAACTGAAGATGAAGATTAAACATCATAGCGAGTAATTTTCTAACCATAAGCAATCCTTACCAATGGCGTCCATTTGTTGATATTTATGAAAAAAGTGATGAAGTTAGATAAACAATTTCGTCGCCACAGGTTATCATATCAATATATTTTCTGATTCTATGCATAGAATATCGACATTGCTAAAGAAAATGGAAAATACTGATTTAGATTATGACCTCACTGAACTGTTTTTTTTCAGGATGAACCATAAGTTTAGGTGGATGGTCATGCGTCCGACCTCCATCGTCCGTCGTTTATCATCCTGGTTCAACATTTCACTTGAACAGCTTCTCCTGTTCAAATAGGGGCGCTGGACCCCTTTTGAAACCGCTAGAACTGAAACTAGGGAAAACATATAAAAAACTTCTTCTGAACGCATGATCGATATTCATCAAACTTGGTCTGCAGCATCATTATTAGTTCCTCCAAATTTGTTTGAATAAGTGCCCCGAGCCCATTCTTGGGTCACAAGAACTGAAAATAGTAACAAATTTAAATGATCTCTCCTGATGAACGTAAACGGCTTGGTGGATCTTAATCAAACTTTATTGCCGCATTATTTTAGGGTATTCTCCTAAATCTGTCCAACTCGATGCATTTTAAGGGGCCGCTAGATGCAAAACAGTAAATACAGTCAAACACCGTTCGTTCGATCTCGGACAATTCGAGCGCCGACCTTTGCTTAAACTCTTCGTCAGGTCCATACAAAAACTCTGTATAGTGTATTTTTGCCCGATGGCTTGAACTACTTATAACTCAAATTACTCTGTCCAGTCCGTCGTGTTTGAGCAAAGTTTCACTGCTTGACCGACTTCTCCTTGTGAATCGCTTGATCTTCATCAAAGTTCGTCTGATTATCATGATAAGGTCTTCTTCTATTTTCTTCCGTTAAATGACTTCTTCGTATGAATCGCTTGATGGATCTTCTTCAAACTTTGTCTTCAGTATCATTACTGATGCAAACGGGGACCTTGAGGACCATGGCCTATTTAGGGCCGTTATAGCCTAATCTAAAGAAAATGTTTAAATGATTTTTTCATGAACTGCTTGATTAAAAATAATATCATTAAAAGTCCTCTCCCAATTCTGTTCATATAGGAGGAACTGGTCCTTTTGACGATGCCCAAAGAGCTAAAATTAAACCTTGTAAAGCTTGTAAACGATTTATTCTCATGACACAATCGATCAAACGTCTTCCAGCTTAGAATGTAGCATCATTATAAGATCCCGTCCCAGTTATGTTTACATGGAAACACTCTTTATCTTTATCTTTATCTTTAAGGAACCACTTTAGAGCTAAAAAAGAAATACATCTTAAAGAGTTCACCCCATGAATCTTTTAATAGATTTTCTTCAAACTTGGTCTCTAGTATCAAAATTCCTTTCCACAACTGATGCAAATGGGGAACTGCAAATTTAGGGCCCTCAGAACTGAAACTGGAAACAAAAACGTCTGATGCATCTTCATCAGACCGTCTCTAGCTGCATTATCAGGTCCTCTCGAATGTTTATAGCACTGACAACAGAAGTACCTATAAACAACTTCGTTAAAACAGCTGGTTGATAGATTTTCATCGAACTTGGTCCCTTTAAGAGGACACCGAGCTAAACGTAGAAATACCTCAAAATGTTCTTCAAACAGTTCTTGTTACATGATATTAAGGTATTGTCCTAAATTTGTTCAAATTGGAGTGGTGGGGGGTAGTGGGGCACCTTTCCCTTTTAGGGGCCATCAGAGCTCAAAGTAGTGATACATTTAAACGACTTCTCCATAGGCAGCGACTGAAGGATCTTTTCAAACTGTCAGTAGCATTATTTAAGGTCATCTCCCATATTTGTTAAAATTGGGGGTTTTAGCCCCTGAAAGCGGACACTTGATAAAAAGATACAAATATTATATAGTACTGTTTATTAATGTTGAAAAATCAAAGAGCAACAACTCTGTACGACCGAAGAAGGAAGAAAAACTCCGCATCTGTCCTTTAGAGTGAAGCTTCGTTTGAATTTTCGCTGAATTCAAGTTACTGAGAAACGCTTTAGACAAGGAGTGTTTTATAACTTACAGATGTCGAATAATCAAAGGGTAAAAGCTCAGATAACTCTTGACAAAAAATGTTGCTATAACTAGTGGGCTTGTGTTCAATAATCAACGCGCCAAAACAAAACGAATCAAAGTACTAATGGAAGGTTATTTATGTTAGTACTTGCATGAAAAGAATCCAGTCCAAATATGGCACAAGCGCTAAAGCGCATTGACAGTTAGAAACCAAATACATATAGGATTTGATTCAGCCAACCATAATGTCGATATTATACTGCGCTTTTGTGACTTACATATACAGTTATGCAATGCATTCAAACCCATGTAAAGTAAAAGGGTCTGGAGTAAAGGTATGCAACCGATAGTTATTTGTGGTAAATTACTGCGCCACAAGTATATATTCAGAGCATGTTGAACTATTTTTACTGGACACGACCACGCATGCCTTAAAGGTAGTGATAATGTAGGAAATATTTTCCGGTTTTTAACGATAATGACGTAAGAGGTGGTAAATTATTCCGCATTAAACATTGTACAGCGGGTAGATACCTGTGATTCCTGCTTAAATTCTGCGCGGTTGCACAGAGAAGGTGATTTTGATGAATTTGATGAATCACCTTCCAAAAATCATCTGACCTGGAAAAGAAGACAATATACGCATTTCGTCTTTAGATTGAAGCTTCTTGTAAAGATTCATTGCATTTCTATCAGTAGTACATGTAGCTACGAAATACGCCTGAGAAGAAATGGTACAACAGTACTATAACAGTATTATAATGTTTAATACCAAATAAACAATAACTCAGTGAAAATCATCCGACCGAAACATGAAGACAATATGCACATCTCCTCTTGGAAAATAGGCTTCCTGGAAGTTTAAAGGTTTGCTGAATTTCAGCCAGTGCTCTGGACGGGGACGAATGGCCACACGGAAGGACGGAGCGGCGTATATTCTTCTCCTTCGTGGAGCAGAACTCAACATACGCACATTTAAAGGTATAATGTAATTATAATGTAATTATATACCCACTTGGAAATTCTTTTAGTTTGTCGTAAGCAGCCGAGCTTGAAAATTAAATTAATAAACTGGTTTTATTGTCAATACTGGATGATGTTAAAATTAAATATAGGGAGTATAATGATCACTTGGCTTGCTCGTTTTGCACGTGCAAAACGTTTTTTTTTTAACTGGAGCGCTTGATATCATTACAAAGTGTTTTAGTGTGCTATCAGTCAGTGTAAGGATATTACTTAAAAAAAAATACATATTATTGCACTGAAATGTCACATTTGAATGACGTTAAACGTAACTACGCCGTTTGCAAGATCGAGGTGGTAATGTCATTCCTGCAGCTGGCACGTCGGATGAATTGCGCAAATCGTACTATAAGAAAACTTGTCAAACGACATAATGCAACCGACTCAGCGAGTGACAGGTTCCACTTCCCCATTTGCTGGAAATGATTTACGTAAACGTTCTTTAGTTTCCGCCTCTAATATTTATTATCACATGACTCCTTATATCAATTGCCGGTCGACTTTTTTTCTATTGGCCGGTTAATAGTTCAACACTAAACTTTGCAAGGCTAAAACAAAAAAAAGAAAAAAAAAGAAAAAAAAGAAATAGTTCTCATGTCGTGTAATTAAACAATTATGAATGGCTATTCTTTGGACCTCGCACAACAAATTTGACTATTGCCCTGCAGTCCATGTAATCTGTGTATATTACATTACATGACTCCTTATATGAATGGTATGTAATCCTTATTAGGATTTTGACTTCAGTTAAAATTAGGTAAAAATTTGTAGAAAACAGATACTATTCCTGATGCCATGTAATACAATACACATTGAATGACTAGTCGCCGAACCTCGGGCATTAGTTTTGACTATTTATTGGCAAGTCGTTCGGTAGGTGTACAATTATTATGGTCAAAATAGCTCATTATTTTTTCACGTATCTTAAATGTTTACAGTCCCCTTTTCCCCTGTATATCCAAGCTTAATATTTTATTTTATTTCAAAATATAATTCCACCTTGTATTTCATAAGTTATCAAACATGTCGCTAGGGTGCTAGCCGGCGTGAGGGTTGCATGTTTTATTACCTTTTATTTACCGACTCAGTCTAACTGAAGCAACTTTGAGTAGAATTAAAGAAAATGAATGGCAAGAAATCCTTTTCGGTGAGACTAAATCCTTGTCTGTCAAAATCAACATTGCACAGAAAATTGTTCTGTTCTACATTCTTTTTCATTTTCTTAACCGCCATATTTCAAGAAGGCATTTGTTGATTAAGGTATTCCTTGTAAATCCGCAACAACATTACCTTAAATACCCATTTCCTTGTTATTGTTACGATTATATATTTACAGTTACCCCCGAGCCGCTTTTCTCGATTTTACCGAACAGTTCTTATCATTTTTAAAAAAATACGATGATTGTTTTTATAACTATCAGAAACAGTAATCGTATATTAAAAAAATCCTTATTTAAAATATCAAATATATGTCGCATGGTCATGTATACATCGCCTGTAATTTATATTCTCAATACACTTCATATAAACCATATCCAATGGACCAATCTAAACCCATTTCTTTAAAATGGAATGAATTTATGCAGACAATAACCAGACATAACAACTACCACCACATGGATCCTGAAAAGCGCCCCAGATAAAACAGGTCGCATAACACAATGATGAAACTGTTGCAAGGCTCAATTCAATTTGAGCCATAAGTATGACTTTTACATGAAAATATTTTCTTAAATCAGTTTGTGATTATTTGATAGGTTTGAAATTCGAACAGATGATATGTTAATTTTATTAAACTCTGTACATTGATCTCGAGTAAAACTATTCAAGTGACCATTATCTTACAGTATTAAAGAAGTCATTGAATTATGAACATATTTTTCAACGATCCCTGTAATACAGCTTTATTTTCTTGAAGCGTCATTCTAACATAAAACTGCTGTTCTTGTCACTTTTCTGGGTGGTGTTTTAACAGGAGAGAAAACGTGTGTTAACAGAGATTCTCGCGCTCGCGTGCTGTGATAACATCTTTTTATATATGCGCGATCCGTGGCAAAGCGTAAACGTCATTCGGCTCTAAAACGGATAATTCAAAACAAAATGACGTCAACGTAAAAAACAACTCAGACATTCCCGCGCATTTTCGTGGAAATTCAATGACGTCGAGTGATATTGTATTCATTTATTAGTTTTTACGCGTTTTATGCTAGAATAGAGTTAGCGCATGTTTATTTCGTGTTATAACATTTGCAGAATCCCGAGGGATTGGTTGGTGCCCGAGCCCGATACATGCGTTATCCCTACATAAATAACCACTCCAGTAAAATGAAGGGAAAAACACATCACAGAATATAAACTTTAGTGTGTTTTCAAATCATTTCTTGAGAAAAGTATATTCTATAAACAGGATATATATATATGCTCATGAAATATTAGGAGGAATTTTTTTTATATAATTGCTAAATAGAAACATGACAGGAAATAAATTATTGCCAACTGTCTAATATAACTATAATTATCAGTTATCGGGTGTCACGAGCACTCCAGTAAATGAAGATCTGTTGTCAGTATAGACAGTACTGATTCCACTACAATGTCCTACACTGACGGTGTCGTTTTTATTTAAATAAAATGTTCCTGACAAAGTTAGAGAGTAAATAAACGACACATCAAATAATTATTTTAACTGATGTTATTTCAATGTATACTCTACAGGACTTTAAGGTTTAAAATTGATTATCTTTCATATTATTTGAGTATTTTCAAAACGAAAATGGACGGCAGTCAGTGCTAGTCGGCGCACGCTCAATTTTTTACCAGTACAAAAAGAAACAGCTTCATTTTAAATTCATATAACTAACCGGATATCAACTCACAGGATTAAAATTTACATCATCGATAACACCAACGTGATGTGTGTAATTATGCTGTGTTTCAGGTCTTTGACATTATTTATGTTAAAATAGTGACGTAATTTTGTAATGAACGCATGCCATTTCAGAAATGGTGACATCAGATAAGTTTGCGGCGCAGAAAGTATTATAGTTTTATCTTGCCCTCGTTTTGAATCACTTGTCTAACCTTCCTTGAAACGTTTGTGTCACGTAAAGACAAGTGTCCTGGTAATATTTGCTAAACGTCCAGAATTTTCTAATTGATGCGTCGCTTATTTTCGAAATAATGAAAAAAGTTCGCGCTTTTCTTGGACAACCATATTATTCAAAAGCAATCTGTGTAAGGTGATGACAGCTAAATTCAAGTGTAATTTTTCTCTCTTTACTAATGGACTGAACTAGTTTGTTTTTTACCTTTTCATTAGATTTCTGATGTCGGAATCTGACTTTGATCTTTTTCTTTTTTCTACGCAAATATATTACTTAAAACTCATTTTGCAGCAAGCTGTTTCTAGTATTTAAAACATATCCAATTTTACCAGAACAAGCTCCCGGCAAGCATATTTTGTCTTCTACTGACTCCCCAAAACAATTATATCCGGAACCACTAGGATATGGGTCGGAACACGACCTGTTACGGTGCTGGATGCCAACATCACAGGAAACGGAACAGGATGCCCATGATGACCACGCACTCCATCCTCCGTTAACTGCAAAGATACGTCCAACTTAGCTATCGGTATAATTTGATCAAAATATGTGCATTTATAGTCAACATGATGCACCCATTCATCAGGCTTTGGTCCCAAGTAATGTATATCTGCAGTTGCAGCGAGTACAACAACTGTCAAGACTGAACACCACCTTATTGAACTGGAATTTGCTGAGAAAAAAATCACCATATGCCGTATACCGTTAATTATATCGGTATGACATTAAACACAAAAAATATGATATTGATTAGGCGGATTTCTATTCAACGCTTTGCTACTTAAACCTAATTATGTTATAAATTGAATAAGTTTAAAAGGTTTAAACACTGTAGATATAGTAAATACCTGTATAAGCCCTTACAGTTTTACTATTTTCTTAAACTTGGATATTTATAGAGAACAATAACTTAAAGGACTTATAATGTAAAAACAATTTAAAGGACTTATTGTGTACAAACAATTTAAAGGACTAACAGTGTAAAATCAATAATAAGCATACTGATATACGTTTTTGAAATGGTTTGTTATCACGATTTTGAGTATGTAGGATTTTGTAAAACTCCCCGACAAGTGACAATGATTATTCAGCTAACTCTACATTTTCTACCTTTCTAGCTTTTATACTCACCTTAACTTCGTTTAAAGGTCAAGTAAAACGATCAATGCTACGAGTGCAATATATAGCAAAACAAGTATTGCCAATATTGTATTAATCATAATTTTGATCTGATTCTGAGTATATTTTCCATTTCCAATTGATCATAGCTTGTTTTACTGTGTGTGTTTTATTTCTCATAATTCTCTTTTTTTTCTGTTTGGTTAGTACACTTAGTTTCATTGGATTCAACCGTTTCCACAGTTAAAGCCGTATTCACGCATAAATGAAGTGGGTTTTTTTTGTGGCGTTTAGTATAAAAATGCTCTAACTTTCATCAGTTTACTCCATTTTTGTATACAGAAATTTAAAATACAGTATTATTTTAAAAAGACATTTAATAAATCTATTAAATCTGACCTTCAATATTCTGAAGTATGCAATAACTCAATCCATTAGAGACGTAATCGCATTAATAGCCCGGCTTATAAGTCATTCGATCTTGCACTTTTTAGTAGAGACAACCATGAACATAAGATGATTGAAGGTTATGTCAAATAGAAATCTGGATATGGAACACTGACTTTTTGCACCTTCTCTTGTCAGGGGGAGACAACTCATATAAAGGATATTTTTAGCAAATTTCTTTTTAAATCGTCATATTTCGCTCAATTTTAAATAAAACTTTAAGATTTTTGGGATTTAAGTGTTTTGTGTTAATAGTTTTCTATTTATCATAACAAAAGCAGATTTACTCTCAAGTTTATTCATGCGCAACGACTTCCGTTATTACTAAAAATGGACTTAGTAGTTATATCTTTTAATGAAACCTGACAAAATTGTTATATAATTTATCTTTATTGGAATGCAAAATTGAATTAATATAAATAGATAATACATTTCAGAAAAAGACAAAAATATTCATTATAGTTTATTTACAACTATCGGTCCTGTTTTTCATTAAAATTACCGGAAAATGTTTGTAATATAATATTCATTTTTCAATACAAAACCCTTAAGACAACACTTTTTACACTTTTGTGACATTATTCGCGATCGAATATATCATTTTTCTGAAAAAAAAAAATCCTTTAACGCAATTAAAAAGGAGGTAATCGGTACATGGAAATAGATTGTGCATATTTGTCGCATTACCCTGATTAATGTGTTACATGTATCATATCGGTTAGTTACAAGAATTCAGGCACTTATGTATTTAGATTATAGGTTCGTTGTCTCAAAAAGAATAATTGAGTGGAATCATTCATGGCGATTTACCATTAAATAAATGCACATTCTGACATTTCATTGCTGGATTTGGTTGCAAGTTAAACAAAGAAGAAAGTAGTCAATCTCTGTATATTTTAGAAATAAGGAATAATATTACGGGGCCGTAGCTCGAATGATTTAATAATACGCATCAGAACGACAAACAAAGAAGAGCAAATCACTAAATTAGATAGGACTTTAAAATACATCCTTGACGACAATCATCAAATGCTCGTATTTGCCTATTTTCTATTTTCTGTTGATTTCATTTCCTGCGCGGCTGTATCGCTTTGACGTACTAATTGTACGTCAGGAAAATGTATTTATGTATAATAATACACAATAATAGGAAAATAAATTCGGTTGTGTTAGAATTGCGATAAACAGCGGTTGACGCGCGGACAGGTAAGACAGCATTATAAAGTCAATTATGACGTCAAATGGTCTCATGACGTCCGGTTTATTACTACTTGGATAAAAGAAGCCCAGCAACATTTTATCATAACATTTCAAGGATCATATAAGAATAAAAATAAAGAAAAGGCCGTCGAGTGGGTTTTCACCTGACCTATCATGCGCAGGAGTAGAACCAAATAATTTAATATATGTAATGAAAATGCAATATTTTTAACACGTTATTTATATAAAACCATGGGTGTAATATTTTAAGTTGAATGTTTCTATAAATCTAACAATTTAATTGAAAACTGTTTTACTCTTTGTAACGGCATGATGTGTGCATCATTGTGTATATTTTTGCAATCTAACGTAATAAAAGATTTACTAAAATGAACAGAACTAAGTCGCGATTTATTTCTTACGATTATCAAAGTGTGTTTACATCTGACAAATGAATATTTTTAGATTAAACGAAAATTGACAGCAGAACATAATTTAATCACACAAATCATAAAACAGTCTTACAGAGTAATTATTGGCCTATCATCCTCCTAAAGGTCTATGGCCATAGTGTGAATAAAAATCAGCTCAGAAAAAAAACAATAAACTCGATTTTAAGTGTTTAGGAGTGCGTATTTCGAACGCATCAATGTAGTACATACCAAAATGGAAACTGCTTATTTGCTTATATCATAAAAGTACATGTTTTGTTTGTCTTTCTTTAATATTGTTTACACTGATTCAGATTCGCATTACTTTAACGGTCTTTATAGATAAATTTTTCAACTTACGGCATATATTTTATACTAGCATGCATCATCACAAAAGTGTCTTATGACTAATGTTTAGTGCAATCACAAAGAATGACGACGCGACGTCTCAAAGCAATCGTACATCCAAACGTTATGATATTTGTAGCCCCGTTTTGGAAAGAAAGCCAATTAACTTCGGTAGAACTATTTCATTTCATTTAAAAAATGCTTATGTTCACCTTACATTCCCTTTCATTAAGAAATAGGCTGTGGATCACATTTGGGTATGAAACATACTTGCATGTTTAGTTTATAGAGGCCGGTATATCTTATAACAGTTACTATTAATTGAAATATTCAGTCTAATTTTACAGATTTTGGAAGTTATACTTCTCGGGAACAGCAAATGTATAAATGCGCTGTCACAATGCAGTTTTCCTATTGGTCACATCCGGTAACATACACAGTTACCATACTGCAATTGCTCCGCCTTAACGTAAAGTCATAGCAATGGTACATAGGTTTATCGTTTATAATGCAGAAGCAATTTTAACATATTCTAATGAGGTAGCCTGTTCAAAAAGTAATGTATTTTGTTGACTTTGAAACATATGTAAAAGTACATTTATAAATATTTTGTCTACAGTCATACGACAGACTAGCACAGTAAATCATCTCACTGGGGAAATGCAGTTTGATATAAATATGTTGGATCTCCACACTATAAGAAAACCATTTAAGCGATCATACATTTTTCTCATTTATTTATACAATAGAATAATGTATCTCTGACAGAAAAAAGAACATCCTAACAATGAAATATAGTAAGGCAATCGTTTCAAACACACGCAAATGTTCAGTTTTATTCATAAGTTACATCCCCCGCCACACACACAACACGCCTTCTTTCCAGATATTTTACCTTATCGGGATCAACTTGCATTAGTTCGTGTCAAAACATCATCTCACATGCCAATTTTAAAAATAAACATGGAGTTCTAAAAAATGTTTTGGAAGACTGCAATATACAATAAATATGAGCTAGATACCTAATTAAATATAAGTTCTTTATTGAGGCGCTTCTAAATGGGTTGAAGCATTGATGTGAATAAAAGTATATGATTTTGATTATCTGTATATTTTAATAACACTATGCTTCTCTAAATGAGTAAAAATATGTACATGTAGTAATTTGAAAGGTATTTGAAAAAGTGTTACGCTAGAAGATTTGGTAAGTGCATGTTGTCATACAGTTTACAGCTGTATGCAACACCGCAGTACAAATAAAATCTCTTTGATATATCCCTAAAAATATTCTTTAAGGGAATATTTCTTCTTTCAGTTATATATACCTTCCTTGATTTTTAACAATTAGAAAGGGTCTGCCTTTCGTAATATTTTATATGCTATCCCTTAGCCTAGCTCTGTTGTAGAATAATCATGAAATTAACCACTCTACATTGTTCTTCATTATGTTATATCGAGTAACATATCGTTGCAAAAATATAGAAAAGTATTTAATTCGAATTAAGTAATGTCATTGAATTGATTATTACATAAGTATGAGGTTTAGTTTGTACCCACAAGAAAAAAACATACAACATTTAGAATGAGCAAAATATGAGGCATCTCTCCCGTATGTATGGACAAGTTTAAAATGACATGAAAAGGCATTTATTGTCAGAAGAATTCTAAATCGATATAATCTAATTATCAACTAATGATTCCTCTTTTTTATAATATTATTTTATTAAAAGTTTGTCTTTGTTTGAAAACAGGATGTAAAGTTTACGATTTGTGATACGCCGTTTTAGATAATTTATTCCTGTTCATACAAATTATTCACAAAATAATCTTACTTAATATTTCTTAGAATAATGTCTTAGAATAATGTTACTTTGAGAAGCTCTACATATCCCAATTGTTTTGTCACCAGATTATTAGAAATTCAGAAAAGAGCGATAAAATTTTATACGTTGCTGAACATGATTAAATAATTTTTACGAATTCAATTGTCCTAATGATGACGTCATAAAACAGTTTGCCCAGGCTTTCATGGTTGACTGATTCGAGTGTTCCATATCCAGAAATTATCTTCTGGTATTGTTCTTTAAGAAATGTGTTATCTTAAGTCTCTACTAAAATGTGCAAGGTTCGGCCACATTTTAGGATTTATAAGTCGGGCTATAACGCTATATTAATCATTGTGCACTTACTTGGTTTAACACTTCATGAGGGGTAGTATTCATTTTGAGAAGAATTGATACGAGCTTTAAATAATTTCCCTTCTAAATAATATGAAAAATATCCTATATTAAAGATTTTTTGACTTACTGTTTAAGCAATAACTTTTGTAAGATATAACTTCCGGTACCTAAGCGGTTTTGTCAAATTACAGTAGGAATTATAAAAATACCACAAAGGGGTATTTGTAGAGATTTTAACCTGCAAAATATAGAACGCTTTAGATTTCTGGAATGAAAGTTTAAGTATAGTGTTGTTTAATAGTTTAAAATAGAACATGGTAGAAAGTGACTGCAACATCAAAATGCTGGAACAGTTTCCGCCAAGGGAATCTCATAATTATGTTAGACCTGTACATGTATCGTATATATTATTCCCGTTAAAGAGATAACTCTTTACACACATATACATCCGCATTTCAAACCTAATTAGATATATTATTAAGATGTCTGGCATTCGCCTATGATATAACTGCGCTATTCTTATTATTTCCTGGTGTCGTAGTTATAGGTTTCGTGGTAATGCCCATCGAAATCTTTGAAAGTACGCCGATTTTAATAGTTTTCATTGCTTCAATATTGAAAATAATTTTTTTATCATGAACAATTAGACCATTAATTACTGTCACGAATTTCAATTGTTCCGTCGGAAAAAAAACACTTTAAGAAACCTTTGAAACTTAGCAGCTAACAAAATATATCTTAAGGGAACACGTGAAAATTAGATTTGACAAAGTAATTTCTACGTTAAAAGTCAAGTTTGTACTAGGTTGCCAGAGGTAAACTGCCATAATTATAAAGTTTTATATTTAAGGGTCATTAAATGCCAATTCTCCACCGTGGTGTTTCGAGGCTGGTCAAAATGGCGAAAAAAACAAAAACAAACCGATACGACAGGGCGATTGTTCCCGATTGGGACATCTTTTGTCTTGATTGTGCATTAAAGGCTGTTTAGAAGGAAGAACGTTATTATGTTCGCATGTGATATTTATAATAGAACAAACTTAATTAACGTTTAAAGAAAGGTCAATTAAGCCAAAAAATCCGGAGTCTAATCCATGATATTAATTGCATTATGCATTTTCTTGTGAGAGCAGGATAATTGAATCTGTGGAAAAGATACGAACATTTATTATGTCTACATAACGATATGTTGAAAAATGAGAGCAAGTTCGTCAAAGCCATCCATGTTAAAGTTAAAATATATAACAGAGATGCGGGAATTACGTCTAAAATATTCTCATAGTAAACGTTTTATCCTTGATTTTTCACCCCCCCCCCCCAAAAAAAAAAAACAACAAAAAGAACCCCACCCATTTCTTTACCCCTTTCCCATTTTGCATCTTACACATTATTTGATGTACCCTTTTGTAGATTTTTAGCTCGACTATTCTTCTATCCTACTCACCACGGCGTCGGCGTCACACCTTAAGTTAAGTTTTTCGTACGAGTCCACATTTTGACAGTCTTTTGAGATAAAGGTTTGAAACTTTCAACACTTGTTTACCTTCACCATGACCAGTTATAGGCAAGAACACATAACTCCATCAAGGATTTTGGCTAAATTATGGCCCCTTTTGACTTAGAAATCATGGTTAAGTTTTTCGTACTAGTTCATATTTTGACAAAGTCTTGAAACTTTCAACACTTGTTTACCATTACCATTTCCAGTTATAGGCAAGAGTACATAACTCCATCAAGGCTGAATTATGGCCCCTTTTGACTTAAAAATCTCGGTTAAGTTTTTCGTACCAGTTCATATTTTGGCTAAGTCTTTTGAGATAAAGCTTTGAAACTTTCAACACTTGTTTACAATCACCATGTCCAGTTATAGGCAAGAGAACACAACTCAATCAAGGATTTTGATTGGATTATGGCCCTTTTTGACTTAGAAATCTTGGTTAAGTTTTTCGTACCAATTCATATTTTGACAAAGTCTTTTGAGATAAAGCTTTTAAACTTTCAACACCTGTTTACCATCACCATGTCCATTTATATGCAAGAGTTCATAACTCCATCAAAGATTTTGGCTGAATTATGGCTCCTTTTGACATAGAAAGCTTGGTTAAGTTTTTCGTACTAGTTAATATTTTGTGTAAAGTTTTTGACATTTGGCTTTGAAACTTTTATCAGTTTGTTTAGTATAATAGGAAAGAGTACATAACTCTGTCATCTATTTTGGCTAAATTATGGCCTTTTTTGACTTGGAAATTTGTTCTGTTTTCATACAAGTCCACGTTTTGTCAAAACTGTTTGACATATTGCTTTTAAACTTTAAACACTTGTTTATCATCATGATTTCAATCTGTAGGCAAGAGTACATAACTCTGACAACTATTTTGGCTGAATTATAGCCCTTTATGGACTTTGATATTGGTTCACACATTGCCATTTAGTGCAAGACTTATAAAATCGAAATCCACAAATACTGGAACATTTTTTGTCTAATCATTTTTTTCTTTTGTCTGAATATCTCTGGTAATATGTTGACCCCATTCTTCAATCAATTCTGCGAATAATCGAGCGCGTTGTCATCCGATAGCTCTTGTTTAAGCAACTCGTCAACTTTTATATTTCTAGAACAGTTTCCATTTGCAGCTGACCTACTTTGCGATACAAGGCTCTGGCAGCGTTTGCTGTGCTAATTGCTTTCGAGAAATTTACCAGTAGCTTTTAAATGCACTGACCTTCGAATCGTACGAAAAGAAGAAACAGGAAAGGTTTAAATATCAGGAAATAAATTATTGCTATATTTCTAATATATACCTTAAAAGGAATTGCAAGCATTTATATCTTTCATTTACGGTTTCAGACTGTTCAACTAGCTATTGTAAATCCAAGTTCGATTTAGTGACTTTGTTATCGCTTACTTTTAACAGAGTAACGAAACTTATTTGCATAACGTGAATATGCCTTATTGAACGAAAAAGTACTGTTTGTCCTTCCAAAATACCAATTAATCAGTAAAATACTGAATATAGTGCTAAAAATGTTTATAGTAGTGAAAAGTTTAGTCAATGTTTATTGCTGCGTATTACAGAAGCTATTCTCCTGAGTATGTAAAAAAAAACATCGTCAAAAACAACAATACCCTCTAAGTAAATAGGCCAACGTAATCTTCAACATATACCACTTGGGTTATAATTTTCTTGTTCCTTTTTAACTGTGAGCTTCACGCCCCTAGGCGGGATAAGATGATGTTTGTTTTGTTTCATTCATTGTACATCGTAGTCCTTCCTTATCATTTGACTTGAAAAAAATCATATTGAGCCAATATTGTTCATTTGGCATTTATCAGAATAATAGTCTTGATAACATCTGAGCTAACATTGAAATACAGTCATTTCGGATGAACAGCTACGTAAGTCTGAATTTATGCACAACCTTGTGTATGCTATACATTTCATTCCATATACCGAAACTAAGAGGTCAGTTTCGCATACGGGTAATGGTAATGGTCATTCAATATTCAGGTCACTAAATACAACAATAAAATTCCTGCTCAAACAACAAGGGCAATTCGTTTTTCTCCAACATTCATAAAACCCTATCAGACTGTCTATTTGCGTAGGGTCTACAACAAAGACACCGGTATCGTAATATCGTCTCCTGTATTAGCAGTACTAGGTACACTGCTGAATTTTGTTTAAAAAGCTTGAGTTTTCGCAAATGTTCCTTCTAATGTTGTGAAAATTACTAGCTATTTTTAAAACTAAAATGCAAAAGAAATTAAATCCTTAGGAGTTGTTATTAACCTAAGGCTATTTCCTGACACGTGTGCTCCTCTGTCGCTACATTCACGCATTGATTTCTTGTTAAAGTCAATTGGTTCAACGAATTTTGACATTTATTTTCTCACGGGACGAACTTTTCATATCGACAACTCACTTTAGGGAGATACCAACCTTCCTGTCTGAACACGATAACATTAGCGTGCATCTGATGTTTTTTCCGGTAATGCACCTTGTCACCTGTTCAGCATAAGCATCATGTTTTAGACAATATTATCAAAGTCGCTGTTAAGTCTTAAACTTATATAAGTCATATATATTTTTATTTGTTTTAAGATGTCGGATTTTAACTTCTTCTTCTACAACATTATTTGTAAGTATAGTTTTACTAACAATATTCTTTAACCCAAAAGCCATTTGGCAGCCATGATGTTGTGATATTAAAAACACAAACACAATTTATTAAATATTTCCAGAACAACCTTAATGATTACATATGTTGGCTTCAACCGACTGCTTGAAACAAAGATGTCAAGTACCACTAGGATGTGGGTTGGAATACCACCTGTTACGGTGCCAAGTGACAACATCATAGGAAACGGAACAGGATACCCATGGTGTTTATCTACTCCAACCTCCATTAACTACGATGGTACGTCCAACTTGGCTTTCACAGTAAAATTACCAATATAATATCATTTGTCTCATTAGCAATGAGGATTTTATACGTAGTAAGCAGACTTTGGTCCCATGTATAGAATATCAACATTTCAATTGATAAAAGTGTATACAGTTACTATAACAACCATTACAACTGAATAGCAGATAAAATGGTATTTTCTGAAAAGTCGCCATATGACGTATAATTGTGTAAGTATGACATCTATCAGAACATATATGACATTGAATAAGGATATTTATATTCAACACAATGGCATTTATACAGTAAATAAATGATTATGTAAGTATAAAAGACGTAAACACATTACAAAGAATAAAGACATTTGAAAAGCTTATGGAGTAGAAACAACAGCAAACCTACTAGTATATGTTTTTGAAAATGTGTTTGTTATCACAATTTTAGCCTAAGGGTAAAGTATTTTATACACTTTGTCAACAAGTCACAATGATTGAAAGAAACTCTACATTCACTACCTTTTGTACTCACCTTGACTTTGAGGCAGGGCATCGATAACTATAAACACTATAACTGCAATATACAGCAAAACAAGCATTACCAAAATTATATAAATCAAAATTTTGTTCCGATTTTGTGTGTTTTCTTTGCTGTCACGTTTTTCGTTGTTTGCTTTGATGTTCAAATTTAATTGCTCATAATTATCTTCGTCTCTCTCGATTTGGTCAGTGCACTTGGTTTCATCTGTTTCAATCGTTGCCACAGTTACAGTCGTATTCTCGTATAAATGAGTTTTTCTGTGGCGTTTAGTATTAGGTGAGTCCTTACTTATATCACTAAACTCCATTTTTGTACTATAGAAATGTAAGAGTATTAATCTAAATATATATTTAATAAATCAACTCAATTTGCAGTTCCTTGCACAGAAATCTGTAACAACTCTATCAAGAGATATAATCCAGATTGTTTTCAGATTTGAGCTTTAGTGTAACTTCCTTGCTAAATCAGATGAAAGCAATCATCTACATGTATATAAGTGTTTTGTAATACTACCGTTTGAATACATTATTATGATATAATCTCCTGTTCATTATACACATATTAAATACATTTCATTCGTGTCTGATTAATCTCGTTGAGAACAGTTATTCGTAAGTGACGTAATTAAAAATTAAAAGTCGAAATACATTTTCAATGAATAAAAAACCACATTTAACTACCTGTTTCTTCCAATCATAATTACTCTACTTGAAGGTGATATTATGATAACAAATAGTAAAGCACTTGTGCCTGTTTATAAATGAATCGGTATTGTTAACGTTGATTCAAATTTAGAACAAAAGAGATGAAAGTGGCATAGAATTCATGTTGTTAACAAGCGGATCTATATCCTTAATTTACTTCATTGAAAACCTCCTTTTGTAAACTCTTTAATTGACTCCACATCTTTGGACGTAAAATCTATTTCATTTTCTTAACGAACACTTATGAAAAATAACTTTCTTGACATAAAATTGATGAAGTTAGATGAACATTTTCGTCGCAATTAGTTATCAAATTAATACATTTTTTCCTATCATACCTTACAGATCTATGCAAAAAAAATTTGAATGGAAATTACTGTTTTAGATTATAAGCTCTCTGAATTTTGGTCAAGGTGAGCTATTACTTTAGTCGGATATTCTGGTTTCGCCCTCCATTTTCACTTAAACTGCTTCTTCCCTTTCAGAGCTAAATCTAGAGAAAACATATAAACTGCTCCAATCTTTTCCTGAATAGCTAGATCGATATTCATCAAACGTGGTATGAAGCATCATTATTAGTTTTCCTCTCAAGTTTGTTTAAAAAAGTCGTAGCCCCTTTCGAGGGCCACAAGAACTAGCAATAGAAATACATTTAAACAACCTCTCTTTATGAAATGCTTGGTGGATCTTTGTATAAATAGAAATACATTTAAACAACCTCTCTTTATGAAATGATTGGTGGATCTTTGTATAAATAGGGGTCCTCAGCCCATTTCAGAGGCCACAAGAACTGAAATTAGAAATACATTTAAACAACCTCTTCTCATGAACTACTTTGTGGATCTTCAACAAACTTGGTATGTAATATTATTGTAACGTCCTATCCAAAACGTTTACAAATGGAGTCATCTGGTCCATCGCAGGTACCAATAGAGCTAAAGAAAATACAGTCAAACTTCATTCGCTCAAACTCGGAAAATTCGAGCACTGCCCTTTACTCGAACTCTCCGTCGAGTCCAGGTAAAATGTCTTTATATTATATTTTATCCGATGGCTCGAACAACCTTTAACTCGAACAACTTATAACTCGAATAACTTATAACTCGAAACTATTTTTTCGGTCCCATCGAGTTTTAGAGAACAGTGTTTGACTGTACCTTTAAATGAAATCCTATTATGAATCGTTTCATCGATCTACACCAAACTTGGTCTATAGCGTCATGATGAGGTCACATCCAACCATTGCACTCAATAAGGGCACATGATCCCTTTTATGGTCCACAGGAGAAAAATAAAGAAGGAATTTTAAATGCTTTCTTCTAAACGCTTGATGGAAGGTAACATGATTAGAAGTTCTCTCTCAGTTTTGTTCAAATAGGGGGCGGTCGTCCCTAAAACTGGTAAAACTAAATGAAAGAAACATGTAACCGACTTCTTCTCATAAAACTGTATATGGATCTATCTCCAGTTTGCAATGTAGCATCATTATAAGTTCCTGTCCCAATTATATTCAAATGGGAACACTTTGTCCGTTTAAGGAACCACTAGAGCTAAATTAGAAATGCATCTAAATGAGTTCATCTCATGAAACTCTTGACGGATCTTTTTCCAACTTTGTTTATGGGAAACCTTGGCCTATTTAGGACCTTTAGAACTGAAACTAAAAAAAAGAACGACTTCTTCTCATTAAACGATCTTCTTCAGAGCTAAGTTGTGGCATCATTATCAGATTCGCACAAATGTTTGTTCAAATGAGACACCTAGTCCCTATAAGGGGCAGCTGGCGCTGAAAAAAGAAATTATTTAAAACAGAACTTATTCAAAAACTGCCAGTTGATAGATCGTCATCAAACTTTGTCCCTTTAAAAAGACACTAGAGCTGAAAATAGAAATTACTTTACATATTCTTCAAACTTGGTCTGTTACATTATATAAGGTTTCGTCCTATATTTGTTCAACTGGAGCGCTTATTCCCTTTTATTAGCCACCAGAGCTAAAAGGAAAAACACCTATTACCGCTTCTGCATAGGTAGAGCTTGATAGATCTTTTCAAACTATCAGTAGCATCATTGTAAGGTTATTTCACAATTTATATTAATTAGGGCTTTTAGCCCCTGAAAGCGGACACTAGAGATAAAAGTGTTTTATTTATGTCGAATAAACAAAGAGCAATTACTCGGTGAAAAATCGTATGACCGAAAAAAGAAGATAAAGGTGCGCATGTTTTCATGAAAGGGATCCCGAGCTAAGCTTCGCAATATGTTTTGCTAAATTCAAGCCATTGATTGCTAAGAAACACTTCGGACAAGGATGCTAATACAGCTTACTAACGTTGAATAATCAAAGGACAATAACTCAGTGAAAAACCATCCGACTGGACGGAATGTGAAGGCAATATGCGTACCTCCTCTGGAGAGTAAAGCTTTCGGTAATTTTTGCATATAATGTCCACCCAATTGGTGCTAAAATGCTCCCAAATAAAATGATGCTATAGTTTGCTAATTTGTATAATCAGAGGGCAATAACTCAGTTTCAAATCAATCGGCAAAACATTGAGGCAATTTGCGCATTTCCTCATAGGAGCAAAGCTTCCAATGAATTTTCTTTGAATTCCAACCACTGTTCATTGAGAAAAGCTCCAGACAAGGTGACACTACTATTTATTAATATTGAATAGTTTAAGAGCAATAACTCTGTGAAAATGTATCCAATCGTTACAAGAGGATAATGTGCTCATCTGTTGGGAGTTAAGCTTCCTATAAAGTTTCCCTGAATTTTAGCCAAAGGGTGCCGACGAACACTACGGACAAGATATGGTACAATAGTATGCTAATGTCGAATTACCAAAAGGCAATAACAAAATGAAAAACATCCGAGCGAAACAAGAAAACACTAATGCGCATCTACTCCTGGGAATCAAGCTTCCTATGAAATTTTACTAAATTCAGCGAGTACTTGCTGAGAAATACTCCGGAAAGAATAGCGGGACGGACGGACACATGGACAGACGGACGGACAAAGTGGCGAATATATGCTCCCCCATCGCGATGCATAATCAACAAATTGAACCTAAAATGATTTCAGTAGACGTCAATTTACTAGTAGATGCCATTTTAATTGATGTTGTAGCGTTTCAAAGTATTCCGAGTTTTGCTAAAAAACATATTTATATAATAACCAAAGGTACATTGCGTTTGCGATAAGAATAGATTTGCATCCGTTCTTTCGAGGAATAACACACCGCGCTCATAAATTCAAAAATGTGAAAACCCATAGGTTGCCTTACACGACAGAAATAAAAAAGTTGCCAGCTTTGATTTAGCGTGTTCATGGATCGTAGTGGAAAGTACAAATATAAGACATCCGCAGACGTGTTCATACGTTGGTGAACCTTAAATGATACACTTGAATGCAATAAAATGAAAACCGACTTATGGTCTCCAGTTGTAATATTTGATTAGCCCTACATGAGAAAGCAACGGGCAGAACTAAACAAACTAGAATTTAAAGAGCATCTCGAGCGCATCATAGAAACTGTCAAAAGCGACAGTCTGAAAAACCTGGGATGGGCTCGTGTGATGGGTCCGTAGGATGGGATGGTATGGGCTAAAGGTCACTGGATCTTTATTTGCATATTTCCAGTATGGCTTGAATTCTAAGAAGTATCATTTATTTAGTGTGAATAAACAATACTCAAAGCTGTGGAAGAAAAACTACTGGGAACACTAAAGTAAAAGTAATTTCCGATAATAATGTCTGTAAAATTACTTTATCATTTCTCAGTTCAGTTATTTTACAGTAGAGCACCATCGAAACAAGCTAATTCGATGAATTGGTTTCCCCCGCCGAAAGGGTTTGTAGTGAGTAATGGGAAAAAATATATCTGGCAAAAAGTTAAGCATGCTACTAAGAGGCAAATAATTTCGTTTAATTTAGTCAAAGTCAATTTAACAGAAAATGAATGTTTCAAGTGTACATAATAAAATTGTATGTTATGTTGATTCTGACTAATGAAATTATTTAGAATGGAATATTATTACTGTAATAAGCTTACCTTTGAGAAATTAAATGGAGTTGAGTTATTTAAAATGTGAGCTTGAAGTGTAAGTAGAATGAAATATTGTCTTTGACGAGTAGTTTGACTCAAGTGTTGCTATTTAACATGAACATTTGATCTTTAAAGAAGAGATGTCCTTAAAAGAGCACAATCAAGTAAGATATCTTGAACAAGGCTGGTGGCGGGGTGGGGTGGATGTTAAAGGTTTTAACATTTTTTAAAAGAAGAATGAAAACAAATACTTTTTTGGGGTGGGGGAGGGTGGGGAGGGGGAAGGCAGGGGTGACCGGGTGAGGGTACAAAACTTCAAATGTTGATTATAGATATTGATGGAAAATTAAAAATGTTTTTTTTTAGGGGAAGGGGGATGCACGATCGGGGTGGTGGGCATGGCTGGGTGGAGTAGCAAGATTGTGGAACGGTACAACTTTGCATGTTGATAAATATTCATGGAAGGTTTGACAAAAAAATAAAATAAGGAAATGATTTGTTTTCTTTTTTTGGGGTGGAGGGGTGGGAGGGGGAGATGGTGTGACCGAGCCAAGGGGGTGATCAGGTGTGGATACACAACTTCACTTTTTCATAATAAATGTTCATGGAAAAGAATGAAAGAAGTTTAATGAAATTCTACCAATTGGTAAGTTTGTTATGTACAAATCTGTGTTTTTTTAAACAATTAAAGGACAATAACTCTGAAAGTAGTAAACAAATCCGGACGAAATTGTGTGTGCTCAACCACATTATAGTGACCTAAATTCAGTTTAAGTTTCATAGCATGGCATTCGTATTTCCGATGCATAACTCGTGCATATTTCTCGATAACAATCGCATAACCTATTTATTGTAAATATAGTGTTCAATACAGTTTGTTTCACTTCAGAACTTTAAAAAGGACCTACGTTGCTGAGTGGTTACGGTCGCTGACTTTGAATTACATGCTCCTAACCGATGTAGGTTCGAAACTTCGCCTTGGGAGTAGACTACTTCATGTGAGGATTGAACCCATTCAGCAGGCTTGCAGAAGGTCAGTGGTTCTACACAAATACCCGCTCATACTTGAAACACTGCCAAGAAGGTCACATTGAGTCTTCAACAAAAGCCGAAAAAGTCGCAGTTTGATCGTAATTGTGACAGCCTGACTCTAAACCCGACAGAAACAAAAAAGAACGTTATCATTACATCTGGAGAAGGTTTTTTCATCGCCAGAGGAATCTACATTCAATAAATCTTCAACCATTTGGCAGCAATTGATGTTACTATGGGCGGTTTTCGATCCCTCTCTTCATAAAAATCAGTTTCAATCAATGATGATAATTCTGAGAGGCTTTAGTGTAGTAAATTCCTGTATTTTGCGACGAGGGAGAGCCTACTAGTCATACTCTGTTGAATGAGGTTTGCAATTACTGCCTATTTCAAAAGAGAACAAGAGTGCCAGGCTGTCACGAAATACGCCCGTCATCGAACTTGCCCTAATTCAAGGGCAATAATCCAAGAGGATCTGGGGTGATTTGGCTAGTTATCGAACTTCGCCGACAAACATTGTCAGCAAGTTTGGTGTAGATGAAAGCTGTTCGATTTAGTGAGTGGACATGCTTTGGACGCCGACCACACGCCGCTACGTCGTTCACGTATACGCCCCGGGCGTATAAAAATCATCTGTAAAGAAGGTGCCCCAGTTTTAAACACGTTCACTTACATGAACCTTAGTTTGTCGCAATGTTTTTGAATTTCGTACTCGTAAATTCTATTTCATTTTATGCTTTCGGATGAAAAACTGGGATATAAGTAGCAACAAGCACCATTTTTGTTTGTTTTGATCACAAGATAAAAACAATGTTTTTGGATTCTAATATGTGTACAAATAACACATGAATTCTGTTTTTGAAGATAAATTTACTGATAAAACTTTCTTGGGTGTTAAAATTATGACCGACATTTTGACAAATAACAATATTTTTAGTGTTCTGGGGCAAAAGTGACGCGGCTAATTGCATTTTTTTTCTGCTACTTGCATTTGATTTATTCTAATAGGACTTATTTATCTACTATAAAGGAAGATTTCCCTAATTTCTTTAGAGGTATTATGCGTTTATAATTTCAGCATGCTATTTTTGTTTTACAAATCATACAGCATTTAAAATACTCTCCATGCAACACAATAAGCTTAGTTTAAAAAGCGAATGCGAGCATTTCATTTTTTTGGGGGACACAATTTTTGGAAATCCTGACTTTAGGGTTTGCAAGAGTTGTCTTTCCTGTGGGTATGCTAATATAATTGAAAAATATATTGAATAAATTCAGAATGAATACGCTAAAAGATATATTTACAGTACTCCAGGGGCGACTTTGGACAGTCCAGTATTTTACATATTGGATCCTTTTCGTCTTATATTCTGTACATAAAATGAATTATAAGAAATCCCACTTAATGAGACTAAATCATTCAAGATGTCTTTCAAGATCAACATCGCACAGAAAATAGATCGAAATTACTTTCCATATTTGTTTTTCCAAATACGCAAAATAATGATACATTTAACATATATCACCACATAATTTATCAATATGGACAAACAACTGTATATGCAAAAGAAAATCCGTTATCGGGTGTCACTAAGAATCCTGTTAATGAGGATCTTTTGTCTGTCCTTACAGCAATGATACCAGCGCACATAGTCATTTTTGTTTAGATGGAATGTGCCTGATACACTGATAAAATATCCGTCCCTGTCAGGTTCTTTATTTACTACATATTAATCTTCGTAAGCACCTACTTCTTCTGATTTATGTCGATAAATATAACATAAAACATAATATGTTAATTCACCGTACTGTTTTCAAAATTAATCTTCATGGCAAAGTTATATATCCAAGGTACTTTACAGGTGAGACTTTCCGTTGAGTTGACACTATTGCCATAGTTCTCAATAATGTGAGGAAATACAACCGATATAGTTCATGTTGTGCCCCAAGCCGTGAAGGCAACCTTGTTGTCTGAAAATGCTAACAACGTTATAACGACTGTATTTAATTGAAACTTAATGAAAATTTTGCTTTTAACTATATCTTATTTTACATTTGTTTTACAATGATCATTCGTTCCATGTAATAAGTAAGCAATTTGTACCATACTGATAGTGCAACATTAAAATTTATTTGACTTACACATTTTTTGTAGTTTCCTTAAATTTTTTGTATGAATTTGAATATCATTAGATATTAATCTATATCATGTTCCATTTTTATGTGACACACAAAGGCACAACACAGGAGACAGCAGTTACAGGTCATAAGTGCAGACTCTATTGGCAAAGGGAAGGACGCTCCCAACTGATCACCTACCGTCCGCCTAAAGCTGGGCAACCCTGAGTCAGTAAGGTGTTGGTTTGCGACAGTCTGTCTGCTTCTTGGGGTGCAAAGCGCTTATGGTATATTGCTATGCCAGACAAACAGACCGTAAATCTTGGCACCTATTAGAAAAGAAAGAAGAAGAAAGTATCCAGCACTTCGCTTAGCAAGCTGGAAGAGACGAGACTGGTAGATGATGGATCGCCACAACATTCTTCTGGCAAGAAAAGAGTCAAGATGAAAGACGTGATCATGGTGTGGGGTTCGCAGTGAACGCATCACTTCTGTCTACGTCAGAACCACACACTGGAGGCACAGAACGCATACTGTCACTGCAAATAAACTCCAATGTAGGTCCTGTCAACTTCATAGCATGTTACGCTCCAACCATTGGCTCTAGATCTGCTGTGAAAGATTTTTTCTATGACGAGCTCGATTCTCTTATTGGACAAATGCCACAAACAGAAGGCCTATGTCTGCTTGGTGACTTCAATGCCAAAGTCGGCACCCCGCACGTTGACTGGTAAACATGTATTGGTCACAACGGAGTACTGGAGCTATGCTGTACCAGACAACTCTGCATCAGCAATACCTACTTCGAAAACAAGCACATGCACAAAGTCTCCTGCATGCAGTGCCCTCGCTCACATCATTGACACCAACTGGGTCTCATCATCACCAGAAGAGCCAATTTGCAAAATGTGCACATTACAAGGAGTTATCACAGTGCTGACTGCGACTCTGATTACTCCATTGTCCTCAGCAGAGGCATGTTGATCCCGCGCAAGCTCCATCATGCCAAGCCCAAATGCTTGCCAAAAATAAACACGGCTTGTACACGGGATCCAGAGAGGACTTCTGATTTCATTTCCTCCATCAACACAATTCCCTATGCTGAGATCGACACTTCTGCTAAATCCAGATGGTCTTATCTCAGCGCCACCATCCACACCTGTGCCATCAATGCTTATGGAAAGAGAGAAAGAACAAATAAGGACTGGTTTAAAGCTAACCTTCAAACACTTGAACCTCTTTCCGCAGCCAAAAGACACGCTCTGATGAGGTGGAAACAAAATCCAACGCAACAGAACCTATATCTCCTGCGTGAAACTAGAGCTAAAAGTCAGCAGACGGCCAGAAAATGCGCCAACGACTACTTGCTAGAGTTATGTGCCTCCATTGAGCAGGCATTCTCTGCTGACAATATTAGAGCCATGTACCAAGGCATGAAACAAGCAACAGACCCTGACACAAAGAAGACAGCTCCTCTCAAGTCAAAAGATGGTCAGATCATCACAGACCGCAGTAAACAGATGGAAGGTGGTCGGAACATTACCTGGAACTGTACTCCACCGAGAACACAGTTTCTGAGTTTCAACCTGTACTCCCAAATATGAGTGAACTGGATATGCCATAAATGCCATAAATGCTTTAGCAAGTGATAAGGCACCAGGAAACGACGCTATACCACCTGAAGTCATCAAGGAGGGAAAATCAGGTCTGCTCCCACACCTTCATGAACTCCTCTGTCTCTGCTGGAAAGAAGGCGAAGTGCCACAAGATTTAGTTTAATCATATTTTATTGTAATTACAACACAAGACATTATGGTAAATGTACATCAAGACAGTTATATACAAATACATATGTAAATATATATACAACAGCAAACTTTCATTACATCAAGACATATATAATACATCTGTACATTAATATACATTCGGTAACTTAGCAAAGGTGTGAAAATACAAAAGGGTTGGACAACAATTTTTACCAACATGAGAAATAGGTCCGTCCCTGAAGATATGAGGGATGCTAAGAATGTGACACTGTGCAAAAATAAAGGTGAACGCTCAGACTGCAACAACTACCGGGGAATCTCTCTTCTCAGCAAAGTGTTTGCCCGGGTTTTGCTCAAAAGATTACATGTTCTAGCCGAACGAGTCTACCCAAAAGTACAATGTGGCTTCCGGTCAGGTCGCTAAAACCATTGACATGATATTCTCTGTGAGGCAACTGCAAGAAAACTGCATGGAGCAAAGTCAACCGATATATTTGGCCTTTGTCGTCCTCACCAAGGCCTTTGATCTCGTCAGCCACAGTGGACTGTTCAGCTTCCTAGAACGGATAGTTTGTCCACCCAAGCTACTTATCAAGTCATTCCGTACAGATATGGAAGGCACTGTCAGCTTTGATGGGGACACATCTTAGCCCTTTCTCAACGGTGTCAAACAATGCGTGGTCACCCCTACACTCTTCGGCATGTTCTTCTTTTTAGTCCTGTACCATGTATTCAGATCTTCTTCCGATGGTGTCTACATCCACACCAGACATGATGGCAAACTCTAAAATCTAACTCGTCTACGCGCTAAGTCCATGGTTTATCGCATTCTCCTTAGAGAAATGCTGTTTGCGGATGCTACTGCTCTTGCAAGCCACTCTCATGATGGCCTACAGCGCCTACTAGACCGCTTTTCGAATACCTGCTTAGAGTTTGCTCTGATAATCTGCATAAAGAAGACAGAAATCATCGCACAGGGTGCTCCAATACCTCCCTCAATTTCTATAAACGGCTCGCAGTTGGCAAACGTAGACAACTTCAGATACCTGGGCTCACTCATCTCGAAAAACTTCTCCCTTGATGCGGAAATTAATGCCCGTGTCGGAAAGGCCATAGGTGGAAAGTCAAAGCTCACCAAGAGAGTCTGGGATAACAAAAACCTGGCTCTAAACAGAAAAAAGAAAGTCTAGTGCATGTGTATTAAGCACCCTTTTGTATGGTAGTGAAACCTGAAAAACATACGTAAGACAGGAGACAGGACTCAATACCTACCACAGGAGATGTCTACCTCGGATCCTAGGCATCATTTGGAAAGATAAAGTTACAAACTGCGAAGTCCTCAGAAGAGCTAAGACAACCTGTATCTTTGCTATGCTGAACCAGAGACGCATGCGCTGGGTGGGTCATGTGTGCCGAATGGACAAGGGCAGACTCCATAAAGACCTTCTGTATGGACAACTCGAGGAAGGTACACGCCCAGTTGGCCGGCCATACCTCAGGTATTCTGATGTATGCAAGAGACACCTCAAGTCCGATCATATAGACATTGAGTTATGGAAGGACATAGCACAGGATCGCCCTTCCTGGAGGCACGACGTCAGTGCAGGTATCAAGAAAGCAGAGGGAGAGAGAAACGACAAGCAAAGACCCAGGAGGCTTCAAAGAAAGGCGTCAAGTTCATGTACAGTGGCAAGCTCAGATTACAATTGTGACGACTGCAACAGGGACTTTCATTCCAGGATAGGTCTCTATAGTGATCTCAGATGCTGTTCCAGCTCAAGTTCTTCCTAGCGCAACCTATCGTCTTCTTAGACGGACGGAGACCGACGGCATTTCTTTTTTAAGCCCAGACGATAAGATGCTAATTTTGTGACTTTCGTCCATATTTTGCGACAGCAGTTGTTCAGTAATATTGACTTACATATGTTCAAGCTTATACGTATATTTTACGTACCTATACTAGTATTTTAACCACAAGTTTACTGTGGTTAGTATGTTTTAGACAACATTTATCACAAGACTTAACGCAATTTATCTTACATATAATGCTCAGTGCAAAAACAGCAAATGCTTAGTTCATTAATATAGTCAGAGTTTAAATGTAATTCAGGATCTTTGATAAACCGTATGAAGTCATTATTTACAAATTTAAGACATGGACGGAATGTCATCATGATGACACTTTGTGACGTCCTTTTACCTTATTAGTTGCGGCACAGGCATTTCAATTTGTTTCATTTTATTTATAGTTAGCCGTGTTCTATAAAGATTACACTTATTCTATGACAGCATTAATCAGTCGCTGTTTAAAAACCGAATTCAGTATAACCTCATTTGTATAATCAAAAGTACAGGTCCGTCTCAAAATTTAACTACATAGCGATTTGTCTCATATTTTTCGCCTATTTTACCCCTGTGTCAATTAAATCAGGATTACGCAGATAACCATACATTTTTTTTCAAAATTAACATGAGTTTGCTTTAGCGATTGTATTAGAAGATAATATCAGGGTTTAACGTCGCATTAACACAATCATAGGTAATGGTAATATGGTTTCTCTCCAGCTTTGCTGGTGGAGGAAGAACCTACGTGCCCCTCTGTGCATTATTTCATCGCGAGCCGGCTCCTGGGTAGAACCACCGACCTTCCGTAAGCCAACTGGATGGTTTCCTCACATGATGAATTCAACGCCCCGAGTTTGTCTCGAACCCACATCGGCAAGTGATTTGAAGTCAGCGACCATAACCACTCGGCCATTGAGTTTATATATTGAAGAGTTTAAGTGGTACATCATATTAATATGGCGAATAGTTTTACATGAATGTTTAATCCTTATTTTTTTCAAACAGAAACATCAAAACTTGAATAGCAAGAAGCATATTATAGCCCTTTTATCATGTGACTGATGCAGAGCTGGTCGAGTTTAAGTGTTTTAATAACTTTACCTACGTATTTCCATTAATTTATAAAATGATTTTCGTTTCCGTATGCCGAATCCATGCTTTATTCTACGTTTTCTGAAAAATGACGTTACGTCACTACTTCTGGTTTATCAAACATGCAAAACTACCTTAAATTAAGAATCTTTAAGACAGCATGGATTCCACTCCACCCATCGATGTAAGCTTTGTCGTTTGTATTCAAATAAACTCAGAGGGTGTCCGCTTACATCATTTTCAAGGTCGGTATCATCATGAGGCTTAACATAGGTTTTGAATTCAAATAAATGTAACATGAGAATGTGTCAATATAAATATTGTGAATATGTTTCTTTTGAATCTGTACTGAAGAGCCCAGAGATTTTGCAGTGAAACACTCCAGTGAAACATTTCAGAGATTATTGCTTTCGTAGTTCCTAATATTCCATACGCTGTGAAAGCAACCTTATTTTCTAAAAGTATAAAATCATTTAATTCAGTGAAAGACTTATAAAAATAATTTAAAAGGCACAGCTAGGCAAACTGCAAAATCAATAATAAGAAAAAATAAAAATCAATTAAGTCATTCCGTCCGTTTTAGCTCGTCTGATGTTTTTTTTAACTGTCTAGGTGTTATTGTCGTCGCTTATTAGACGGCGACAGTGTTGCTTATTTTTTTTTGTTTAGGTCCTCCTTTTTCAAATATTAAAATAAGTACAGTGCTTCCACTCTACAGTGGCCCTCTGAACAACAATTTCCTCCTTGCAACAACACGTTACTGACTCCATAATATGCTTAATGTTCTTTTTCTTTCTACAGCAACTCCTTCCGAACAACAACCAAATTTTCCGTCTCCCATAGGGTGTTTGTTGTAGAGGGGGAGCAGTGTATATCTTTGAAACTTTGCACACTCGGTTATCACTTTTTGGTTACTACATAGGCCAAGAATTATAACTCTGTGAATAGTTTTTTCAAAATTATTGCACATTTTTGTACTTAAAAATTAGAATTTATTAGTTTTTTTTTCGTTTAGGTCCACCTTTTTTCTCAAAAACCATGGGCTACAGCTTTGAAACTTTCCACACTTATTTATCAAAATTAGATGAGTAGGTAGACCCAGAGCCATACTATAACATGCATTTTGTCAGAATTACGGTCTTTTTTGTAAGTAGAAAATTTGAATTTCATGGTTAAAACTTGTCTTTAGGTCCACTTAACTTGAGGTCTTCAGGTACACTAGCTTTGAAACTTTGCAGACTTTTTAATCGTTGTTAGGTGTGTACGTATGCAGAGAGCTGTAAGTTTGATATGTCTTTTGTCTGAATTATGAATATATGTCCGTAGAATATATGAGCTTCTTTTCTGAAAAATACTTACCAATTATCAACTGTGTATGTTACGTTCATATGTTTCAACCGACAGCGGCTGCTGTAAGTGGTTTTTAAACGAAATTTAATCACAAGAATTAAATCTATTTTAAATAATGCTCAAGGCATAAGCTTGCATGCAAAATAACTAATCAATTTAGTCGGGCTTTTACTGTACTTTTATATCATTAAGCACCATCAAATAAAATTACCAAATGAAGTCATTACTTTAAAAGTTCAATATGAAAAGAAAGATAACAAGAACAAAGACTTCTCTTCGTGATGTTCTTGTACATAATTAGTTTAGGCTCAGACATTCCGGTTCTATACTGTTTTATTAATAGTAAGACTTGTTCTATCAAGATTACACATTTCCCATAACAGCATTATTTTTTCTTTTTATAACGACCAAATTCAAAAGATAATCTCCTTCGTATATTTTAAAGTAGTCGATCTGTACTGAAAATCGTTAATTTCCTTATGGTTACATATGTGCTGCATAGACATTATAAGATTACCGGAAATACATACAGGATTATGAAACAGCACGAAATGCCCGATTGTCATGATTACGCATTCACTACCATGTATTTAAGACCAGCTTCGATTGATATGCCGTGTAATGAACTTATTAACAAATTGTACTAACTTTCTATGGTACACATTTTAGGCTTATAAGTTATATTTAGTATTTCTATGTCTGTTGCATGAAGATGTTTTATGGTAATAGAACTGAAAATAAATATAAAACTAACAGTTTTAGCCTTACACATACATTGTTTTCAGCATTTCTTCGATACAGTATATAAAATCTATAGTAAGACAGCCAGTTAGACATAGACCGTTAAACCTTTTTGTTATTTCACGCCCCTCCTCTCTTATCAGGTGGTCTACCTGTCCGTCCGTCCGTCCATCCATCCATCCATCCATCCATCGGTAGACACTTCAGTTCCTGATCAATAACTAGAAAATGTGTTGGCCCATCGTAGTCGCACTACTTATGACAATTTCCTACTTGTATGTAGATGATTCTTATTGTTTGAGTCAATATACTAATATTTAATTATTTAGAGAATGGTTTGACCAATAGGAGGCAGACTTCATATTTCCATTTTGTAACAACATTTGCTTCAGGTTTGAAAAAGAAAAGTTCCGACAAGTCACTGGTATTCCAACAAAAAAAAAGTGTGCACTTGCCGTTGATTTGTTTTTCTATTGTTATGATAGAGGTTTTATACATGTTGAGCTATTCTGCAGATACAGTTAGATATTCTTAATACATTTAACAATACATAACGCTACAAGTACAATGTATTTTGCATGGACAATCCGTTTAATGTTCAATTGGTGGATACTATGTATCCCCGGGAGGCCAAGTTAAAGGAAACGAACATTCGGATACTATTGCTTCATTATATAAATAAATTATATCTTTCTATTTATGACAATATGATTCAATCCAAAATTTATGAAAAAAAATAATAATAAAAAAAAACAAAATAAAACAATGATTTTTATTTAGTATTGTAATTTTCCCCATTTTGGATGGGTATTATGTATCGAAGACAACATCTTATTGGATACATATTTCTCCGTTAATTCGGTATTAACGCAATCAATATAATATCATAATATCATAAATAAACTTCTTGAGAAAGGCTACCGTTATGATAAAATACGTACATATGTTGCTGAATCATACTATTGTTATTCAGATTTGATTTTAAAATTTGATAGTAATTTGAAGACACGTCTTCGAAATGGTATATCAAAACCCCAATGCTATATTTCAGTGTGAAATCTTTTGTCTCTTTGTAAAAGATTATTGACATACCGAGTTACATATTTAGTAAATATCGTACTACCATATGATGTTACTGTCAAGTTATCAAAAAAAAAAAAGTATGATAGTAAGTATGTGTGCAAACGTATCGCAAGGATGCGAGTATAAATATTTACTTTCAGTCCATATTCAAAGTTTAAACTTAAACAAAATCTCAGTGGCGTACTCAACGTTTGGGGAGTGGGTGGGGGGGAGTGTGGGGGGGGGGGGGGGGGGTGCCGGCCAGCTAACCCTATCCAGATATTTCCTGAAGATTTTCGGACAACCAAAAACAATAAGAAAGAGAAAAGGTCTTCCCCCTTAGTCTCAATATCGGGGTAGGAGAGGGGGCTCCCTGACACGCCCCTCTACTCCCCACTTCGCTCCTACGCTTGTGCATCTATGAAACATAGTTCATATTAATACTTTCACGGATATATTTGCAATAAATATAAAATATAATAACTAATATAGGAATGCAAACATTTATTAAAACATCCAAAGCATTACAAAAGTGCATACATTATCACTCGTGTATGAAACTAGTTTCGAAGTCTTATTAGTCTCACACATTTACAAATATACAGCTGCTAGTAAGTATTGTATAAGATTATATTTAAATGAAAATTTATATGCATATTTAAAACCTAACCCATATTCATATTTTGAAATCTTAATCAAATAGGCAAACGTACAATGTAGAAGTGCCAACAAGCCCTATTACAAAACAACTTACATTCAAAAGCAACAGAAATAGATAGCAGATTAGCAGATTACTAGTTCACATTTGGGCACTTCAGTGTTTATTTGTTTACATTGAATTTCATACTTAAATATAAACTATTAAACCGCTAGTTATATACAACTTTGTTTCCTTCATTGTTAAATTGGTTATATACCTCGTTATAGCTCTCTGAAAAAATGACATCCAGACCTATATAAACGTAATAATGCAGTTATTAAACGCACATTTTTCTATGTGTGACGTCCCTACTGTTATGATTACGTGACACAACATGTGTAAACAATGCAAGTCAATAGGTCGTTGTGACTTGTTTGTGTTTACTTGACGTCATATCCTTGTGAGTTCATTTGAAACATAGACATAAGCACACATTATACCTTGCTTTTTTAATTCTTCATAAACTTAACAAATTCCAAGAACTACTTTACACACTAAGACCTTTTTCCAGTACCTGTATTCTATAAGTTCTCGGAGAACATTGACTGTTTTTAAACGACCAAAAGAAAATGGGACAGGGGAGGGTAATGTTTACAAAAGTGTTCCTGATGTGTTATCACTAAAGTATACATTAAACATTTGATCGAAAATCCAAGAAATAATTGAAAATGGTTGTATAGAGGTCTAAAAAGGATCATATTGCAAATTTATTATTCTGATTCATCTACTTTGCCAGTCAAAACAGTATGTTAACTATAGTTCGGTAAAAATTGATGAATTTGCAAATATCCATCAGAATATTTCTACATACAGAACAACACAAATCTTTCTCTGCAATACTGTCGAGTCTGCAATTATTTAAAAAAATAGTACTAATTAGCAGCCTTATATCGTTATAAAGAAATGTTTATATCAATCTTAGTCTTGTTATCGTTATGGGCGACGTGTAGGTATTCACTTTTGTATTACATGTAAACGTGTATTTCTATAATCTATCTGGGATTACTAAAACTCCCGTGAAGAATGAACTATCATCATTATAGAGGTCATATGGATAACTATGTACATCTACATAATCACTTACGTTCAAGCGAAAGGTGCCAGCAGCGCTAAGAGAATAACTTCCATAATCAAAGTGGCCATCACTATCGTTGTAAGGATCAGACTGCAACAAAAGCTTAACCACACCATTTATCCTTACATTGGCAATTATCACATCTATTTTTTTTCTTACTTTTGTTAAAGTAACAGCAAAATGATAAAAACCAGGTATTTTGCAGGTGAATCTCCCTGTACTGGGACTGTATGCCCCGCCACTGTTAAGGTGCGTGTGGGGAAATTTAATCACAGTTCTTGACCTTTCTTTACTACTTCCATAAGCAGTGAATGCCACCTTTAAGTCTGTAAAATGAAAAAAGTTTTACAGAAATAATAATCAATATCAACATAAGACATCGTTATTTTAATATGAAATATAATCATATTCATTGTCATAGTAACATTGCAATATTGACGTCACGTCATATATAATTCGCCGGGAATGAGCGCTTACATATTTTATCTACTGTTATATGTAAAAGACTATTAGTTATATTGCAAAACAAACAATAGAAATGGCAGGGTATTTAATAAATGTATTTTAGAACTGTTTAATTCTTCCTCCTTTTTATATGTTTTAGTTGTCATGTTATATAGAAAAAATTAGCATCAGTTTTTAACTTTTTAAAGTGTGGATACGATGTTGCGATTCAGATATGTGTTAGGATATATTCCCAGATTATTAAATAGACTTTATTTTAATGTTTTACTTAGTCTCATATAGTTAAGAAATAATATACGCATGATATATATAGCAGAACCATATTTTAACAATACGCTTGCTGACAAATTCACAAGGGCGTAGCTCGAGGGAATTATACACGCGACGTATAACCAATTCGTATTGTTGAGATATTTTAAATCATGGTTCTAATAGACATTTGCGAATTAATCCGATGCCGAATCCGAATCTGACTTCGGGTATAGTTTAGGGACTTTTTCAAAACATTAAGTGGTTCAAAAAATAAAAATGGGTGTTGACTTACACTTTAACTTTGAGCTGTTTTTGTCGATTGACTACATATTTTGTTTAACTGTCCACTAACCAAGTTGCCGAATAAATGCGTCTACAGATCATACTTTAAACAAAACGCATCCATGTGTGTTTTTTTCAGAATATTGCCCACCATGTTTCTAAGTAGTAGTTCTAAGAATGGGTGCGATCTGTTTAATGTTTTCAGTATGATCTGCCAAGGGCTATTTACTTTATTAACATTTTTAAGCAATACATAGACATCAGGAGATCTGAAATACGTGATGCAAGAAAATAAACAAATACAAATGTCGTTCTGCTTCTGACAAAGAAGACCTCAAAGTTTTACACTATAGATGTATATGGAAACCCTGCTCGGATCCCTGACGGTCACATTCTTTAATGTACCAAATGATCTGAATAACTCTGGAAGAGGCTCACCAAAGAAACATTTCCGTGGCGATTCTCAAAAGTTCCGTTATAGCTTTAGACTATATGGCCCTCACGGTCATATTTAATATAGAGAATGATCTAAAGGAATTCGCCTGAAGACTACTCAATAAAAATTTGTGCACAACAGCCACATCTAATAAGAAAATTCTGAGAGATTCGACCATTCTATACAAGTTTATTAACTTCTGTTTAGGGTTACCCAACGAACATTTCTGTGAAATAGTGTTGCAAAAGAAGTCGGCAAGGAGAAGAATTGTTACTTCCGGTTGCAGTGTCGCAACCGGAACTCAGTATGGATGACCCAGATTTTTATGTATCGAAAAAAGCCCTACAAGAAATGTTCTTGTTATTTTTGCACAAACTGACTCTGTGGTAAAGGAAAGGATGCTCATGAAAACAGGTGCGGGGCAGATGACGGATGTACGACGGACATCTAATGATCATAGATAAACCTCGAGTACGACATGCTTAGCTGAACTAAATGTGGTCAGGATTATCTGTAAAAGAAATTAGAAAAATAACTATAACACGTTTTCGCGTTATGCAAATTTCTTCACTGAACCTTTTATAAGAAAATTAAGTCTTAACTAAGAATTACAAAAGAAACATCTCTTACTTTGCAACACAGAACGACTACGGTATTTGGATTATAATAATTATGCAGCCACAAGTTAAAGAAATAACTGGATAACGTACGACATAATGCCAGAAAAAGGAAGAAAGATGACAACTGTCCGACCTTTGTGTTTTCGGATAATAGGCTATAGCGTCTGAGAGAGAATCTCTGTTTTGTTTGGCTTTTTAACGGAATAGTATTAACTAAATTTCATTGTTGTATAATACAGTTATGACCAAAAGTTACGATCTAGTTAAAAAACACAAGTGATTCAAGCTAAAACAGTGATGTAGATAGAACAATACTGCAGATATTTGCGATTAATGTAAATTAAAACACGTGAATGTTTTGAGATTATCCCTTAAAATACAGTATAAATATCGGGTTGCAATCTCGGATTCGGTATAGGCTTAATTCGCAAATGTCTATTACGATTCTAACACGTCTTTTTTGTAAGCAAATGGGATGAAAAAGGGAAGCATTATTTCATGGCATATGTATGACTCAAAATGTATTCTGGCATAAAACTGCCGTTTTTGTCACCTTTCTGGTGAGTTTTAACAGGACAAAAAAGGTATCTTAACTGAGAGGCACTCACGTGCTGATAAAACACCTATTTATATACGCGCATTCCGTGGCATAAACGTATTACTATTATAAAACGGATAATTTAAAAGGAAATGTGATCAGCGAAACACAATATCGCAGACGGCCCCGCGCATTTAATTGACATTTACTGACATTGAGCTATAAGATATATATTAATTAGATTTTTACGCGTTCTATGCTAGAATAGTCCCACCGGGCTCGGGTACCAACCAATCCCGCGGGATTCTGCAGATGTTCTACAGATGTTATTACCCGAAGACACATGCATCATCCCTACATTAGGTCCACGTGTCGTCAACCCGTAACTGTGTTTTAACAGTGTAAACATACGGAAATTAACACGTCCAGTAGAAAACTGTAGGGTGCGAAGACATCAAATGAGTTTTTTCTTTGCCTTATGACCTACACATCGTGTTAGGCGAAGTAAATGTAACAATATTCCGTTACATCATTTCGATTCTGAAACGTCTTTTATATGAATTAGTAAATAAGGTAACGTAGCACTCTTTCTCGGCGCCTATATGGCACAAGATAATATATCGACGCCTATATGGCGCAAGATAATGTATCGATGTGACGTCAGATTTCTATATTTTGACGAAAATAATTTAATAGTTTGTAATGAGAATTCAATATAATGACAGTGTACATTTTATGAATTTTATAGTTGTATGTATGTGAATACATATACGCTAAATTATTTTACATAAATGTAGTGTCTAAACTTTAGAAATGTATGAAAAAGCGTAAATTTTATCGCTATACATTTGATAGAACTACATAAATATAATTATAACGCAATTTTAATACCTTATATATGATGAAATGTATTAATCCTTAGTGAACAAAACCGTCATATTCAGAAAATGTATTCAGTGTTGTGTTTGGAAATGAACATTTTGCATTTGATGCAAAATATTATAGCTTGATTATTAAAACATTATTTTAGTATAAAAACCGGAGATCACGAATCTTTTTCAAGCTTAACTAGGTAATGTAATTGTATATAACAACATTACTACGATTGTGCATCGGGGGTGTTTAGTACCAGTTATAAACATAATTTTCTCTTATAACTGGTAAATTGGAAACACGAGGGGCAATATTGGTTATTCTAACACGACCAGCAAATAACCTACATACATGTAGAGCAAAATCTATCTCGGGTTATTCTACAATAACCCACGCGCGTGCAATGGTGTCATCCGATCCAGCTGCGTAGCACGGTCGTAAAAAGAAGTTATCATTTTTTCTAACACTTTTGGTACTTGTATGTCGTGTTATATTCTTACGCATAAGAACACAAAACACGGGATATTCTACGATAAGCCACACTTGGGAACTTATTACTTCTGAAGTAATAGATAGTTTTTCTATGGCTAATTTGTGTATTTACAAGTATATTACTATAGGAACTATAAATGTATGTAAATGTATCAATGTAAAGCTGAAAAAGATTCGCCTCTCTGTATATTAGCTTTTAATCTATATTTAACTTTTTAACTCGGAGTCTCCATTAGTTAATATGGAACATTCTGGAACAATTTTAAAAACAGATCTACTTAATTTTCTCGGGCGACATGACAACGAGTGAAAATGTAAGATATGGTGCTCATGAGTAAATTATTTGATCTTACATATTTAATAAATAGATTTTCTTTTTATTTCATGGTTCATTCTGAAGTTTCTTACCAGTGAAAAATATATTTGACATATTTTTCACCGTGAAGATATCTGATATCTATTTCACTCTAATATTGTGGTAATGTACTGAAAAAAAGACATGTTATAAGGACGTACTTCTTTGAAAATGCTTTTATCAAATAGTTTACATTAAATTTGTTAAACGTATTTTACGGGGGTCGAATGATTTGCAAAATAATCAAGAGCAAATAACCTATATGTTATAGAATAATTATCTGATAGATATTTCAGACTTATTTTCTAATGCTGAAAGTTATAAACCTTTAAGCTAGTGGTTGTGTACGCATATTTGGGATCTCTTTATCGTGGCTGTACATTTGACTACAACAAAATGCAAAACATTGCGGTCCTAAATTCACAGGCTAAAGAAAGCGCTCAGCTATTTCTGACAGGTGCAAAATGAAACTATTTGACATGCTTTGATGAAAGGATGGTTAAATATGCTTACCTGGACATGTTTGCATGTTACAAATGCTAACTTTTATCGGAGTACCATCGCAATATGTTCCAAGTAATGATGGTTTCTGGTTTGTACAAGTTCGAGTTTGTGACCGTGTCCCTCCGCCGCAAGATGCACTGCAAGAACCCCAACTGCTCCAGCTACCCCAGGCACCATCTACAAAAGAACCAAAGTGTAAGATATGACAGTTTCTCACAGTTATGAAGGTTACACGATTTTAATAAATAATTGAAAATCCAACCATATTTTACAAAATGTATACTTTTAATCTCAATCTTTTAAAAAACTGATAAGAGATGCAGTGATATTCTCTCCGATACTACTGACGATAAAAGTATTCAATTCTACAAAGGCATCAAATTAAACATATAGAAGTCAAACTTCACATTGTGAAAAAAAAACAAAGACAAATATCAAACAGGGAATGCCACGTACCAAAAACGCATCCTCCCCAAAACGAAACCCACAGCACGCAGACGCGTGCACCACAAATATACACACACATACACATACATGCGCACATACACAAAGCCAACACATTAGGACAAAACGGACAAACACAGGAACACAGTGGGGCACCGCCTTGGGACGGTCAGTGGCAAAAACACCACTGGGGAGCTTAAACCGGTTAATGATGCGCACCCAACCTCACTCTTACCCCCACCATGTCCCAAAGACACGGGACAGTGTAAATAAAAGTAATCCCCTCCAGGTGAATCTCTAACACACGTAATGGAAACAAAAAGGCATGGCATGTAAAACACAAAAACGCTCGTGTATAAATATATAAAAAGCAAAACTTTAGAACCAAAAACGTATGTACTCAGTGCCTTTTCAGAAGACAGAGCAACAAGAGAAACACCCTTAAGGGCCCGACGAAACAGGCCAGAAGACAGATATCAAAACAGTTCAGTCCTGGTAGGATTAAAAAACTGCTTATCATAGAGTCCTCCCCATCTTCCGTCAGACACAATCAAAGAGGGAAGCTTAGTGTCCAACTGTAAACGGGTTGAATACTAAACATGCGGTATGTCTCAAAACAGTTGGGTCGTAACCTCTTTTAATTAAACGTTTTATAATTTTACCAAATACAATTGGAAAATTTCCATGACCCATGATCTTACGAAGTTTGTAAACCACATCCCCATAAAAAACGGGTTTAGAAATACCTTCTCGCAGAAGTGTCTTTAAAATACTATTGAATTTTGAAACTAAATCAGAATTACGATAGTAAAATTAAGCAAAATATTTACGCAGTTTGTAATAACGGTAGCCTCGCTGAAGAAGTTTACTTGTAATATATTGATTACGTTCATTGAAATGCTTGACATGACTACACGCTCTGGCAAACCGAATTAATTGAGAAATAATTATATACCCCATAAGATGTAGCCTGAGATACATCCACATCCAAATGAGGAAAATTTACAATACTAAAATTAAAAGCATCCCTCTTGTCGTAAATTTTGATATGTATAATATTGTCATAAATAGAGAGATGTAAATCTAAAAATGAAGCATCAGTATCCGAATTGTTAGTTTTAATTAACAGAAGCTCCCTAGGATAAATAGTACCCACCAATTGACCAAAAAACGGATTATCCATATTAAGAATATCATCCAGATAGCGTGATGTATTATTAAATGCAGTTATAATATCTGCCTGCGTATCTGGAGAAAGGCTCAACATAAAGTCTCTTTCATAACAATATAAAAACAAATCTGCGACAAGGGGTGCACAATTTGTTCCCATGGGAATACCAACAACTTGTCTAAAAACTGCATTCCCAAACCTGATGATAACGTTGTTCAATAAAACGGAAAGGGCTTCACGAACTTCGTCACAGGTCCACATTGTATAATGTTTAATAATATTGCTAGTAAAAAAAGCTTTATCAAAATTGCAAGCGAGAATTATCGCATTCTCTCTGGCAAAAGTCTTTTGAATTAGTGCAGTTAGTTTGTCATTTATTAAATTATGTGGTAAAGTGGTATACAAAGTAGAAAAATCGTATGTACTGACTCTATATACCTTGTAATTATTAATTTTAAACTTATCCAGGATTTCGCCAGAAATTTTAATCGACCAAAATAAGTGTTTACCAGAGTTTTCGTATACTTTATCGCAGTATCTTTCCACGTGGGCTTTCAAAGCAGTTAGACATGATGTTAATAGTTTTGAAATATTTGTAGTTGTACAAGAGCTTGAATTAGCGATGAAGCGAGCTTTATATGGTTGTTTATGCAATTTAGGAATCAAGTACATGGTTGGTAGTTTAATTTGTTGATCGTCTATATGAACTTTTAAATTAGAAACTTCAGTGATGTGATCAGTGACCAACTTATTTTCAACAGAAGGACTCAATGTATAAGTTTGGTGCTATTTAGTTCGTTTTGTAAAACATTAATATAATGTAGGCGTCAAATGATGATAATATTGTTGGCCGCCTTGTCTGCAGGAACTAAGACATACTTAGAATGAAATTCTTGAAGCCTAAAATGGCAATAATATACAATAATTTGTGGTATAACGATAATATGCGAAAATTCAATTGCATAATTATCATTGACAGCTTCCAAACTGATGTACAATTTTCCAGACTTTTTCAAAATTTATGTACAATTTTCGAAATCTTTCCAAACTGATATAAAATTTTCGAGTCTTTTAAAAATTGATGTAAAATTCTAAATATTTGGAAGTATTTTCATGTGTTACTAATCGCAAATAAATATCAAGAACAAAATTAATCCTCGAGTTGATTGGATTCATTTGAGGACATATCTAATAATGTATGACATACCCCAAAATTGTGTTTGTTGCGTTAAATACGCACTAAAAATCTAATCTTTCGAAACTGTTAACAGGATTATAATTGTTTTCTATTTTGATTTTTATAGACCTTTCATATACTGATGCACATCTTGATGTTATGTATGTATAAAATTAAAACGATTGTTGATGTCCCTTTAAAATTAAATGGTTTTTTGACGGTTGTTAATGTTTTTTTTTACAAATTGAAAGGGTCCTTGATGTCTCTATAAAATTGAATCGGTCCTTTACTGCCCTTGATGTCCCTATAAAATGGAATAAGTAGTAGATGTGCCTTTAAAATTGCAATTGTTGTTGATGTCCCTTTATGATTGAATGGGTCTTTGGTTTCCCTTTAAAACAGAATGTGTCCTACATGTTCCTTTCAAATTGAATAGATCGTTGATATCGCTTAAGGTAACGGTTTCCTTTGTAAATAGAATCGGCCGTTGATGTCCCTTTAAAACTGAATGTGCCTTTCGTGGCCCATTAAAACTGAATGATTCGTAGATATGTCTTTAAATTGGAACAAACTGTCGATGCACCTCCAAAATGAATGTATCTTTGGAGTTTCTATAATATAGAATGGGTTATTGTTTGCACATTTGAAAGACAGGGTGGCTGATTAGAAGATTAGCAGAGGGTGCTGATAACCTCTACTATCAGAATGGGTCGTCGGCATCCCTTTAAAACAATGAGTCGTTTACTAGTATATCCCTTAAAATGTGTTGTTGATGCTCCCCTCTAAAAATTGAATTGGTCGTTGATGTCCTATTTAAACTGATTTTTTTTGTTGGCGGCCGATATAATTGGATGTTCATTGACATTCCTATAAAAGAGAACGAACCCTTGATGCCCCTTTACTTTTAAGAAAGGGGTCTGATTATTGCACAGGACACTATGTCATGTAATGGTGCATTATTAAAGTTATTTGAATATACATTCATCCATAAAAACGTCATGGACCAGCGAAAACAAATTATCACAAAAATAAAATCAAAACTCGGTGTGACCTTGATCTCGGACTAGAGGTCTTGGTCACACATGTACATTGTTATGGTGACTATTTGTGCCAAGTTACTTGAATAATCATCAATACAAACTTAAGTTCTTGATCTTACAAAAGACCTATTATCATTGATCTCACAGTGTGACCTTGTCCTATAAGAACGAAATCTTGGTTTTGCATGCGAGATATCACCTCATTGGGGAATATTGGGGAATATTTGTGCCAAGTGACTTTCAAATCCTTGATAGAAGAAGAGTTTTGGACTGGACATGAAATAGAACATCTTAACTGTTGAGCTCCACTTGTGACCTTGAACTCTGGGCTAGGCGATTGCGACATGCCTCATTCCAAGGAACATGTAAACAAAGTTATTCAAAATCTGTTGATGAATGGCAGAGTTATGGAACGGAGACGAAACAGATCCTGTGAACGTTAGACCTCCATGTATGACCTTGTCCTTGGAGCTAGATGTCACAGTCTTGTGCGCTACCCGTTGTCACATTACTAGAAACATTTGTTGCAAACAATTTCAAATATGTGCATGGCTTGTAGTAGAGTTATAGACAGGACACGACGTTTGGCTGGCGGGCAGACAGACATAATGACGTAGCTCATTTCTAGGTATCCTTTTTTTCTTTAACTATTCGATGGACAATTACTTCACCCATTTTATCTTCGATTGTAATTTCATTTGAAGTTGAAATCACTGTATTCATCTTGGAAATTTCCTTTGCTAAGTTATTCTATTACAAATATATATCACCTGTAAACGTGTTAAAAAGTTGTTTAGTCCCCCCTTTTTTCTCCCCTTTGTGAACTGTCCAGTGTCAAAAGACAAAATTGGCTTACTTCCAAAATAGTGGGAAAACAGTACTATGTCAGACCAAAACCAAACTGTAAAATCGCAGTGTTTTAATAGCCATTATAAGTGTGTGTGTAGCAAGTAACTTTAATCGGTATCCAGCTTATAAAGTACTTCCGAATGTTTGCAAAAATCATTTCAGTACTGTGAGTGCTAAGTTTGTGTTTAATAAATGCAATAATTGTTTATATTCTGCTCATATCAAATATGGAATGTATGATAAATGTTGCTGATATTTTCAGACAAGAAAAAGTAATTACTATCAGTTATCAAAAACAAGAGATGACCTCAACAATCAAATACAATATATTTGTGAATTTAGCTCGTGCTTGTTTCGTTGTTTTAGATATATAATATTGTTATTACGCGATTTGATGCATTCGTACAAAACCGGACGGGGGAATTAGAATTTTGTCTTGCATAGTCGTACTCTTAAAAGTTAAGCTCTTGGTGCTCTGATTTCTGACAAATTGTTGAGTTCATTGGTGTAATTATACTTTAGATTGACAGTATTTTTATATTTTACTTCATACGATCTGTTACTTTGTCACTGAAGTTAGAGCCTTCCTCAGCGGAGAGTGATTTTATTTACACTGTCTTGTTTTACTTGTTGAAAATAGGTGCAAGGTTGGCAGTCCCTAAACGCGTTTAGACCAGTTTCCTTTTTACATGTTACTGACCGTTCCAAGGCAGTAACCCTATTTTCAACTTTTTATCAGTCCGTCTCGTACTTTATGCTGTATATGTTGTCTTGTTTGTTGTAAGCGTTTCTTTTCTCTTTCTCCTAACTACCCCCATTACCACAATCGCCCCACTTCACCCCTTTCCGTTGCATTTATGCTCCATTGCATTTGCTGCCTCTCACCTTTACGAACAGTAAACCATCGTGTCGGCCATAATTTTGACCGCCGGTCGTCCTTAGGTATTGCTCTGCTGCTGTTTTTTCATGTCTATGTGTGCGTGTGTATGTGTATTAATGCGTGTTTGTTTTGGGCGGTGCCCCACAGTGTTGTTTTTACTTACTTTTAGTTTGTTTATCTGTGTTGTGTGTATGTTTGTTGTGTGCGTGTGTGCGTGTGTGTGTGCGTGTGTGCGTGCGTGCCTGTATGTGTGTATGTGTTTTGTTCGTGCGTGTCTGCGAAGTTGTATGAATACTTCGTTAAAGGAACGTGGTTTTCACTATTGAATATTTATCCTTGTTCTACCTCCCTCCCTATATCCAACCCTTTTATCTACCTTTACCATCTAACCCCCATAGATTTTGTATTTTGCATATATTTTTGTTGGATTTTTGAAGAAACCCGTCTTCAATATTTTCCGTTACAGCTTCTTTTTGTTGTGGGCCTGCTTTGAATTACAATAAATTTAGTTTTAGACAAATTAAACGATGATAAACTGAACACATTTCTGTCAGTAAAAGTTTAAAAATCAATGACACCAATGATCAATCATGCTAAATAAAAAAATATTCTTTGTGTTTATACAAGTAAGGATTGGACTTTTGCTTGGTTGAGCAGATTTTAAAGTTCTAAGTCAACATGTAGTAAAAAGCATTACAGGTCAAGAACATAATATATTCTGTTAAGGCCATACCAAATGGATTTGTCGTTCGTCGGAACTACCGCATCTATGATTTCATTCCCGAGAAAAAGAAAAAAAATCACCTGCCCGCACGTACATGTACGTAAAAATCTCCGAAAAAAAAATTTTTTTTTGATTACGCGGTCCGGAATGATAACGGCAAAACAGGTTTTATAACTGTTTTAATGCGTCAAAGTGATATTGATCGGAATTCATGCGTTCGTAATACATGTAGCTGATGACTCAAACTTAAAAAGTCAGGAATTATGATGTTGTTCATCATTTGTTTTAAATCTGGAGTGTCTGTGCTAATGCCACACTTGGCCTTCGATGTGCCGGTAGGTGATGAAGTAGGCACGTTCTACGATTGTTCAATACAGAATACAGTGAAAAGAACAGAGCCCGACTTGTAAGACGTGCACGGGGATTCATTTAAAAATATTTGGATTAAACATAGAAATATTGTTCAGATAAAGTTTTCAGACTATTTGTTATCAGTTGTTTAGTTCAATATGTTAGATCTAGAGCAAAATAAAAGTTTGTTCACAGATCCTGACTGATCCATCACATTAAATTTAATTGTCTCGGGCCCAAATCATTTTGAACGTAAATTCGTTAGTACGGCAGTCAGATATTCTATCAAAATGCATATATTCAATTAAAAAAAATGTTTAGCTTTTCAAATAAGTAGTGTAGATATAAAGATAATTTCTGTCGTATTGTAACCCCAATTTTCCCTGTTTGTATATTAATTGGCTGTGACATTGATTGAAAGAAAGAAACTGAAAAAACAGACCTTCCCAACTCAAAATTTCTTGGTCAATCAAAGCACAACAAATAACACTTTTAAGAGTGGCAATATTGGGATCATTTTTTGTCCGTCATTTTTGACTGAAATGAACCTCTACCACAAAAACTTAAGCTATCCTGATCTGTTAAGAAATTATTCCAATGGGATTCAAGCAATGTTGAAGCATTTGTGTGCCCAACTCCGTTTGGTCTTATTGGTCAAGTGATTTATTACTTTCCCCTCACCTCTACCGTTTGGAGTTTCACTAGGGGCACAAAGTTGCTCATGTGTCGAAGCCATCTAACTGGGTTTCAGAAGATATGTTATTCCACTTGGGTGCCCGTTTTGTCTTAAATATTCCTCACCATCCTCTGCACGCCTTCAGATTAATGTAGAACAATCAAAATTAAAAATAAGACACTCATCCCTTAGTAATTATAAATACAAAATAAAAACAAACTGATTCAGTGAGTTTTGGCAAGAATTTATTTACAAAACCATTCATGTAGTCTTTAAAACATTTAGAAAAGCTATCTACTGTGTTAGTCACACTGTAAATATTTGATTTCTGTGTTATTCTTAAAGAAATGTTAACTTCATGTATAATCATACCTGGTTATGCCTCCTTTTAGGGTCCAAGCTGGAAAAAAAATACCCGCTCGCTCCATGTAAAATCTGCCCGCCTCTGAAAAAATCAAAATTGAGAAAAAAAAAAAAATTCGCTCACTCGCTCCTATTTTTTTTGAAAAATTTCCGAAGAACTATTAATCAATTTGGTATGGCCTAAACTGTCATCCTTTGTACCTCTGCCATCAAAGACCACTATTTCAGCGACAATACCAAAGAAATGTTTAATGAAAATATCCTAACTGCTATGCCATTATAACTTTTACTGAATTTTACATCCACCGAAACATCCACAACCTTTCAGCATTCACAGAACAAGTCAAATAGGACATAAAAAGTATTGAAAGGTACCAGCTCTTGCAGAATAATAATAACATTATTCTCGGGTGTTTGGACAGGAAGCATCAGTGATAAAGATTTTGCTAGATTTGTGCCCGTCTAGGGATGACATTATAACAGAAAAAGCTTTATTTAACACCTGATCTGACAACACCTAAAGACATGCACCATATTATTTCTTCTTTAATATTACAACAGTATATTTGCAGAAAGGTCAAAGAAACCAGAAGGACTGCGAATTCAAGAACTGATGCCGAGAGTGTTTCGGAAAACATTCAGGTGTTATGCCAGTTACCGTTGTACAGATGCTATACATTTGTGTTGGACTTATGAGTATGAACTAAATCTGGTCATGTAGGTTGTTAATGTGGGCTGTAGGTTCGTACGGACGGACACTCGGGAAAACGGATGTTATTTATTTAGCTTTTTAAGTTATAGGATGAATGTCAGGGTCATTTATACAACGGTCACCAGAGCGGGTCATTTATGTAGGCTGTAGGTTTGTATGGATAGACAAACGACAAACGAATGTTGTTTCTTAAAGTTTTAAGGGGAAGGTTTAAGGTAATCTTTGCATTTTGTGGGTCTTACCACAAGCATTTGTGAAAGACAGTATAAACGACATCGGTTTATTGATGTGCACTGTAATCAATCTGATAATGTAGAACGGACAAACGGATGGAAGAACAGTTTTTGCCCTATGCCTAGGGTCATAAGAAAACCCTTTCTCTATTAGGAAGTGGTCGCAGTTTTGTAAAGATGAAATGTCCTGGAGAAAAACTTTAAAGAATAATATCTATTATTCAACACGTTTGTTAATTCCAGCCTATTTCTTTACACGTGTACAAATCAGTCTCTAAAATGCTTGTCAAAAGCACAGGGTTAGACGAATTCATTTTTGTCCTCACAGGAAAGTGTTAGCCATAACAACAGCTCCCGCAAAGGAGATTACAAACCTACTGGACTATAACAGTATGTATCTGCCGTTTTTTAGCAGTCATTAATTCCACCGACGCATCATGTTTTGTAGACAATGAAACACTTAGATGATGTAACAAAGTCGCTTTAACAGTCTGAAACCAATTTATTTTATTAGTTTCAGATGTCGGAATCTGAATTTGTTCTTTTTTCTCTTATAGATTTACTGACAACATTTCTTAACGGAATAGCCATTTTGTAGTCATTAGTTTCTAGTATTTAAAACATAATATCAAATTTAATTTTACCAGAACAAGCTCCAGGCAAACATATTTTGTCTTCTACTGACTCCCCAAAACAATGATGACCTGTACCACTAGGATATGGGTTAGAACACGACCTGTTACGGTGCTGGATACCAACATCACAGGAAACGGAACATGATGCCCATGATGACCACGCACTCCATCCTCCATTATCTGAAAAGGTACGTCAAACTTAGCCATCAGTATAATCTTGTTAAAATTGGTGCAGTAAAAGTCAACATGATGTAACCATTAAGCAGGTTTTGGTCCCAGTAATTACAACAAGTGGACTTTGCTGAAAAATCGCCATATGACGTATAATTATTTCGATATGACTTTAAACACAAACATATGACATTAAATAAAAGCCTTATATTCAACACTTTGACACGTAACACTAGTTATTTTATAAAGTGAATTAAAACTCAACTAAGTAAAAAGGTTTAAAATCTTTGCATAGAGTACTTGTATATGCCTTTGCAGTTTGACTATTTCCTTGAACTGGGATATTTAGAGAGAACAAGAATTTAAAGGACTTATAATGTAAAAACAATAAAAAAGCATACTAATATACGTGTTTGAAATTTTGTGTGTTATCATGTTTTTGAGGGTGAAGGATTTTGTCAAACTCCCTGACAAGTTACAATGATTATTCAGCTAATTCTACACTCTCTACCTTTTGTACTCGCCTTGATTTCTTTGATAGGGCAACGATAACGATCAATACCAAGCAAAACAAGCATTGCCAAAATTGTATTAATCATAATTTTGATCTGATTCTGTGTATTTTGCTTGTCCCATTTATCTTTGTTTGTTTTACTGTTCAAGTGTTTTGCTCATAATTCTCTTCGCCTTTTTCTGTTTGGTTTGTACACTTAGTTTCATTGGATTCAACCGTTTCCACAGTTACAGCCGTATTCACGCATAAATATTTTTTTTTCTGCGACGTTTAGTATAAGATATTCTTTAACTTTCATTACTTAACTCAATATTTGTACACAGAAATTTAAAATACAGTATTATTTTCAATAGACATTTAATAAATCTATTCAATTTGCACTTCAATATTCTGAAGTCTGCAGTAACTCAATTATTTAAAGATTTAATTACATTAACGCTATATTAATCATTAAGCCCTTATTTGGTTTAGCAGTATTCATTATGAATTGTTACGAGCTTTAAATAAATTTCCTTGTTTTAGAAATGTGAAAATATCCTATATTACAGAAGTTTTATGTTACTGCCTTTAAAATAGCAGACTGATTAAATCAATAATTTAGTTAAGACAAATGATATAACTTCCTGTACATTTTACACCTAAGCGGTTTTTAAAATTTCAATAAGAATTACAAAAATACCACAAAGGGGCAGTAAACTTGTGTGATTTGGGTTAAAAAGTATCGATATTTGTCCACATAATCGTTTCTTACAGCCCAAAATCATGACATTGTTTACGTCTGAAAAAAGATATATGTGTCTGCCCCAAACTTAACCGTGGAAGAACGTAAGATTTTTTTTCAGTTTTCAGTGCATAAAAAAGAGAAACCAAAATTATTCGACCACGTACAAGTGAAACGATTGCTTTTTGTAACGAAATTTAATTGTTTTTGTGGAAAGATTATATAAACACGAGAATTGGTTGTTTTTACTTTTGATTTTAATTAATGTCTGATCTGGCCCATAGTAAAAGCATCAAATTTAATTACACAAACGAGAAAAATACATTTTACTCTGAAAAAAAGCAACAAAGAAATCACAGAGCAGACAAGACAGCAATTTGTGTCGGACATCACGTGGAAAATTCCTTTTGTTTTCAGTTTGATGAATGTGCCAGAAAAAAAGGTTACCTTATTCGTGTATAATGATTCTATGTTTTATTTTATTTTATTTTAAATATTGATTTAGTATATCAAAACACTCTGATTATGTACTGAAGTCGCTGTTACAGTTTTAAACGTAAATAAGTCATAAATATTTTTATTTCTTTTCAGATGTCTACATTTTTATTTGTAAGTATAATTGTACTAACAATATTCCTTAAGGAACTCAAAAAATCATTGGCAGCCGCCATCTGTTTGTATTAAAAACACAAAACCAATTTATCACATTTGCCAGAACAACCTCCTGGAAAACATATTTGTCTTCTACCAACTGTCCAAAACAATGATGTCCGGTACCACTAGGATATGGGTTGGAACACGACCTGTTACTGTGCTTAGTGCCAAATCAGAGGAAACGGAACAGGGTGCCCATATACTCCAACCTCCATTAACTAAAAAGGTACGTCAAACTTGGCTCAATTAAACCGAGCCTGCAACATTTTTGTTTTTGTCGTGTTGAGCGACCTGTGAAGTTTCCACCTTTTTCTATTTTATTATCGTAGAAGCATTGTTTGTGCCGTGTGGCGGTCGTGAATAGCCACCCCGTACATAACATAACAACACAACAAATATGACATTGAATAAGGACATTTATATCCAACACTGTGGCACTTACCACTAATTGTTTTATGAAGTAAATAAAAATCATCTTTGTATAGAAGTTTTAAACACATTACAAAGAATAAAGACATGTAGAAGCAATCGCACACTTACTGTTTCCTCTAATTGAGATATTTACAGAGAACAAGAATTTAAAAAGCTTATATATAAACAACAGCAAACCTACTAATATTAACTAGTATATTTTTTGAAATTGTTTGTTATGATAATTTTAGGGTAAATGATTTTGTACACTTTGTCGACAAGTAACATAGATTATTCAAATAACTCTACATTCTGTCCCTTTTGTACTCACCTTGACTTTTCGGTAGGACAACGCTAACTATCAACACTATGACTGCAATATACAGCAAAACAAGCATTACCAAAATTATAGAAATAAAAACTTTGTTCCGATTTTGTGTGTTTTCTTTGCTGTCACGTTTTTCATTGTTTGTTTTGCTGTCCACGTTTAATTGCTCATAATTCTCTTCGTCCCTTTTGATTTGGTCAGTAGACTTGGTTTCATCTGTCTCAATCGTTTCCCTAGTAACAGTTGTATTCTCGTATAAATGAGTGTTTCTGTGGCGTTCAGTATTAGGTGTGTCCTTACTTATATCACTAAACTCCATTTTTGTATTAGAGAAATTCAAAATAAAGTTCTATTTTGAATATACATTTAATTTGCATTTGCGCTTCCTTTTACTGAAATCTGTAATAACTCATTTAAGAGATTTAATGCAGAAAGTATTCAGATTTGAGCTTTAATGTAACTTCCTTGTTAAATCAGATATAAGAAGTGTTTTGTAATACCGACGTTTTAATAATAGACTGTTAAAACAATTTTTTGTATAGGGCAAATGATATAACTTCCTGCTTATTTTACCTACAAATGCATTCCATTTATTTAAAACACATGTTTTGACTATATAATATTTTGTTCAGACTACACAATATCTAATAACTAATATATTGTAATTTGAACCTTTCCGATCTGTTAATAATGATAATTGTCAAAAAAAAATACATTCCTAAAAATCTCTTTACTAATGGAGAAAATTAACTCAAGAATTTACCTCATTTACAATCACCGAACGGGTATCATATTAGACAGTAATATAAACATATGTGGTTTTGTTAAATTACAATAGGAAACACAAAAATACCACAGAGAGGAACTTTTGCACTTTAAGAGTACAGATTTTAATCTTCAAAATAAGGATCGCTTAAGACATTTGAAAAAAGTAGATCGAAGATAGTGCTTTTGTAAATTAAAATAGAAGCTTGTAGAAAATGACTGTAACATAAAACTACTGACACTCTAAATAAAAATGAAGACATTGTTTTCGCATCTACTATGTTAAACACATATTTTACGTATCGTATACATATCCCGTTGAAGGGATATACCAACACAGATATATATATCAGTACTGAAAACTATAATTAAGATATAATTATATATCAAAACTTTTTGTAGTTTTAGAAACTGTATACAGACTATTATACGAGTATCTTCTTTGAATTTATTAAGCGAGTTGATAGATAACATACGGGGTTGTGTTCGACATTTTATCAATTCTATTAGATGAGATTGATTATTTCAGTGTGGAAGGACACATCTGTAATATTCTTTTTATCACCTTGTGCATTTTTGACTTATGCTTAGATCTAATTCAAAGCATGCATTTTTATTCAGTAGAAGCAAAGGTGTTTGTTTAATTATAATTCTTGGAAATGAAGCATTTGGAGCATGTAGTTGACTAACTCAAATGTGGAAATATAATATGTACTGATTGCAAATCCCAAAATAACGCACTTTCTCCAAATCTACTAGTATTAAGCGGAAGAAATTTATTTTCGCATTATGTTTTCAACCTATTTTCTTAATATAAATAAAAACTTGTTAATTTCACATCATTATGATTGTTGCATCTGGTCTCAATAGGGTCCCTATTTGGCCAAATGCGACGTTGGCAAGCAGCATCGGGAACCCCTATCCAGACATTGGAGTGGAGGAGACCATTGTTTCAGGGAGTCAAGAAATGGTAGGACATGTTTGCCTAGTGCTTTTTCCGGTAGGACTTTTAGTACAATAAATACGGAGGGATACGGTTACAGTCACGAACCAGTACGATTCCGAAACCATCATGTTCTTAAGCGGAATAATATTTCTCGATTTTATTTCCGGTGCAGCTCTCGTACAAAGCTAATTAAGGTAGGACAACTCTAATGGACAATATTCCAAACTTAATTCAAAATGTGTTTTTTATTATCTATATCATACCACTGAATTGTTTTTAAAATATTAGGACACCTTTCCAGGTGAATAAAAAATTTTTTTAAAAAAATTCCATCCCACCCCATGTTTTCACTTTTACTCAAAATTATCTGACCCCTAGGGTAAATAAAATGGCCATAAATTACTTATATTAAGCAATATAATACTAAATTTGGAGTTTATGGACCAAGAAGTGTTGTATGTTTGCAAATAAGATGATTTAAATGTTTATTTGCAAGACATTTCTTCTAAATTTGCATTTACCCATAACAATATGTGCAAACTCAAAAGCACTTTATTCCGCGGCAAAATGTCGTGACGACATTAAAAGTATGATTTTTCCGCAATAATATGATTATTCCAAAACAAATTAATGCTTATTTTTTATAACTGACCTATTCCTAAGGTAAATAAACCATATTTAAAAACTTTGCCCGTCTAGTATTGAAAAAACACCAATGGGAAGTTGGAGAGATGGAAATATTTTCATCACTTTATTTCCACTACTACATATCGACAGCTGCCTATAACAATCAGAATCTATGTATTATTGACATTTTTACAAGTTGTTTGGAGTTTATAACAATACAAACACATTTGAATACATTTACTAGTTGGTTTAACCATTTTAATGTAAAATAATATGATATCATTAGGTATTTGATACCACCAAAAAGTAAATTTGCCGAGACAAAATTTGAGTAAATAATATATCTTACGCATTACATAAATATTTTCTGGTAAATACATTGTATGATGTTTTATAGATAAGAACATTGCAATAAATATAGAACACCTATATTGTTATTTCCATAATTATCACTGTGGATGTACAGACAAATAAATGTACAGAAAACATTTTTGTCCCTGAACAGTTATTATACCAGAGTATAAAAATCTAGTGATTTTCAAAATATTTAGCAATTTGTGGTACAATCTCTTCCAACACTTTCTTATTGTTAGAGACTCTTGGTAAGCCTTCTGAGTTCTTTGAAATAAACACATCTTTAAAGCATCTTCCCCACCTCTGTTATGCAACAGTTTTAAGTGATTTATATTCAGACCAGACCCAGCAATGTTTTCAGCCGTAGTTTTTTTATCACACCTGAATAAATCAACGGATTCAATGATGGCAAATTGAGTGTTTTAGATTTGTTGAAAGCCATGTTATTAGCAATTGCTGACTGAGTAAAACTATGAGCCATTAAATCACTACTTGAGAGGTTCACAAACTTGATTAATTTCCCAAGGGCAACCACATCACCCATGGCATTGTGTGCATCGTATGTTTCACCAAGTAAAGATGACACAAGGTCTACTTGTTTCAGTGATGTGTTCGGATAAAGCTTTCGAAACACTGACATGGAGTCAATGAATGCACATTCTGATAACTTATCCTGAGCTCCAATGTTCTTTAATGTAGACACAAGAATGGGAAAGTCAAATCTGCGACCATTGTGAGCTACTAAACATACACTTTTGAATTTGGATATCCAATTAACAAATTCATCCATAGCAGTTTTTATGGACACTGATTGCACTTTTGTTCCATTTACTGTCATTTCCTCATTATAAAATGATATGCCAGTAACAGTTGTTGCAGCCATAGAAATGGGAACTGTTGGTTTAACATATGTATTGAACTGCTCTCCTGACTGTAACTCCACTGCAGCAATCTGTGTAATCTGCGGAAGCACTCCGTCTTTAACTGCAAAACAATTGAAAAAAAATGTATACATATTCACTTATTCAGAAGTAAATGTCCATTCCCCTACTTCACTTGCACAGATTGTCCAAATTTTGGAACTGCTAGTGGAGATTGTACTCTTGTCCCCAGCTTCTCAGACTGACACTTTGGTCGAAAGAGCTATTGGTGACCCTCCATGAGAAAAATTCTGACATGCATTCCCATGTTAACTGTATATATAATAATGTTGTTGAAACTAGCATAAAAATAGTTCTTCAATGATAACAATGTTATACCAAATCCAAGCTGTCTGGTAGACTATGTTGTACATACAGCAGACACTAGCAACCATGTGTCTGACACCAAAATACAGAAGTTAGTGGACATGATTTCTGAAGCTGTAACAAACTAAACAATTACTCACTCAGGCCTGTTGTTTCCAAGTCAAAAGATATAACAGCTGGGGGTCCTGGTAACTGGACAGGTTTAAAATTACCCCTTGGAATGGAATCTGGAATCTGTTCCACATCTACATTGTCGCCGTGACCAATTCCTGTTATATAAAAGTATAAATGCAAACAAATGTATTCATCTTTTGGTTTTGGTTTCCCTGGCTGCTGTCCTAGTAACAAAAGTAGCTGTAAAATTATAATGAATATGGCAGTTATGTTTTAAAATATCCAAGTGTTAAACAACATATATGAGCCGCACCATGAGAAAACCAACATAGTGGCTTTGTGACCAGCATGAATACAGACCAGCGCAGATCAGGTTCCATGCTGTTCGTTTTCGAAGTCTATTGTAATATGGGGAAACATAAGCGAACAGCATGGATTCTGACCAGACTGCAGATGCGCAGACTGGTCTGAATCTATGGTGGTCGCAAAGTCACTATGTTGGTTTTCTCATGGTGTGGCTCATATGTATTTGTAAAGGGACCATATCATAACGTACAAGTTCAATATTACAAGACTCTTGAAGAGCTCAGAACATGAAAATCCCCCTTGGTGGAGTCAGTAACTGTAAAAGCAACAATGGGTCTTACATGATATGAAGCCTTAAGTGTAAATAGCCCGGAAACTGTTTTGTAGTCCCTAGACCTATAAAACAATAGGGGATCATCTGCTGGTCATGACAAACCTCCATACAAAGTCTGATGTTCCTAGGCTGAAGCATTTATGAGTTACTGCCCGGACAAAGTTTTGCAGTCAAAGGTCCCCTGAAACCTTTGACCTACTGACCTAAAACAACAGGGTTCTGAAGAAGGGGGGCATAATAAACATTTTCATGTTTACTCACCTGACTGATATGTGTCTCCTTCTAGAGCTTCATTTGCACCTTGATTAGTAGCCCGTTCCTGTTTCAGCACCAGTCGTCTACGTTTAGTAGATGGGGATTGGGCTTTCTGTTGTTTGGTGTGTCGCCGCTTCAGCACATGTCAGCATACTTGACAGTGTGTGCACCAGGAGATAGTCCGAGCTTGTTGAAACCCTGTAAAACAAATTATAATCATAAAAAAACGACACCTTTCTACCCCTATAAGAATATAATGTATATTGAAGATACATACAGATATTGCAGTTTGCACAAAAAAGATTAATACTATGCCCCAACGATAACTTGATATTTACAAACATGACTATAAATAGATCAAAATGGAACATAGGGAATTCAACATTTTTCTAACATATTACAATCTAAATATTTCTAGATTTTGTACTAATTGCAAATTAGCTCAGTGGTAAAGCATACAGTCCATGTTCAACAGATCTTTTGCTGTGTGGGTTCGAAACTAAGCATCGACATCAAATTTTTATTTCACTTTCGCATAAACATTTAGATTCCTTCATGAATTATGTGACAACACAAAAGAGAAGTATCTTAAGCCGATATGGCAGATCAGAAAAGTTTAGCATTATATTAAAGATGATATTGACTAAATGCATGCATTTAAGTCGTGCACATAATAAACATACTGTTGTGTTATGTAAAGGCATACATACAAATACAAACCATCAAAGAAAGAAACAAAAATACGGAAACAAAAAGAAAAAAACACAAAAAGACAAAAAATGAAAAATGAAAAAACCTTCAGGAGGATTCGAACCCACAAAATGATTTGCTTATATCCAATTGTTATCTGCGTTCTACCGACTGAGCTAGGTTGCCATATAATCATAGGATATTTAAGATGAAAGAAATACTAATATTTACTTAGCCGGTAGTGTGTACGCATTGGTATTTCATCGGTTATCATGAAATAGAATCGTCCTCGCGTTTCGGCGGGAATCTCGTTATCATTGGGGATTAGTACTTTGCTAATGTTTTCATCACAAATATTGTTAAATTTATTTGTTTACATAAATTATTCTGACATGGGTGCCACACTATTTTTTATTGACTTTTAAGTTCTAGGTAATTTTCACCAGAAACTGACAACTGCCCAAAAATAATTTTTAGATTCTATGAAGTTTTCATTACCAATCTCTCTTATGCGGACGGACATAAGTCTTGAACTCACAACTTATTGCTCTCATGCCAGGTATTCAGTATAAATTGAATGTATAGAAACATACTTACATTAAAGATCATGGCATTCAGGTTTCATCGATATCCAAGAAACAACAACTGGAATAACAAGAACAATCTGAAACGAATCAATAAAATTGAACAAATAACAACAAAATTAACCAATAACGTAAGAAAACAAAAACTGTCTGACAGTCAGTGCTTGACAATTCGAAGCTTGTTTATATAGACAAAATCCTCCCTACAGCAAGTGTCTCAAGTTTCATTGCAATAGCATTGATTGAACTTATAAAAAGTTAAACAAAAAGGGCCATAACTCCTTACAAAATCATCCTAGAGTTATGGCGCATTTGCCTAGTTTCAAGACTGAAGTTTCATTGCAGTAAACAAAATACTGGACTTCATAAAAAAACTGTAACCAATGTAGACGCATTTACAAGTCCCCCCCTCTACCGTGTCCAGCATGATAAGGGTTAATATCTGTACTGTAAATAAAGAGTCTCCAAAAAATCTGAGACTGAAATCTTACCTTTGAGGCATTGTATTTCAAGGTTTTAGAAAATGATTGAAACATGTAAGTACCTGCAACTGTTATCTGGTAAAGAGGCAGTCTCTGGGACATTCTGTTCAACATGTTCAATATAGCTACATGTATTCTCATCATCACTCTCAGTATCAGTCCAATCTAGTTCATCATCATGAAGCCTCAACCTATTTTTAAAGAATGCTAGCATTTAAAATTGTATTTAGTATAAATTCATGGCATACTGTGCAATGTAAATTATAATGTATCCTTGCAATACGAAACACCAGTAACACTAACTCTGTTGTTGATTTGAAGATAAAATTAGTACAATCTAAGGTTTTGGTTTGAACAATCAGTTAGCCATAAGTCACAGTCTTTGGCTTGAGTATCTAAAAAATAATATTCTTACTGTGATACAGGAGATGAATCTGGTAGTGGACAAACGCCCAAGTCTTCAATCAAACCACTCATACCAACTTGTGCATCTTGAGACTCTGCATGTGCAATGGTCCTGTAGAATTAATTTGAATTATAAAAACAACTGAGAAATATCAAATATTGTTACTGACTTCTATTTTGGAGTCCATAGACTCAAACTATTGCAAAATTTAATGGACTGGCACTTTCCACACTATTCTGAAAAATTATTTTCAATTAGGTGGAATCTATTTTTGTATTTTTATCAAAATCACAGCTTTGGACTCCTGGTTCTAAAAATGTAGAAAAAAACTTGGTTATCAGAGATTAACTGATTGACTGACTGATAGAATTAAGTGCATATGATATAGAAATCTTTTAAATATCAAGCATATACAACCTAAGGCTATGTGTCTAACAAAAAATAAACATACTCCATTTCATTCTTAAATGCCTCCTCAGCTACGGCTCGTGATGACTCAGTGGAAACTTTCTCCACAACATCTCCTGCCCGAATCTCCATCTTTTTCAAGTTTGCATCTGACACTGTCTTTAGATTTAGTGTAGCTAACATGTTATTTACACGTCTTGGCCCACCCAGACTATCGATCATTGCTGGAAAGATATTGACAGTTTTTCAAGAAAGAAATTAAACCATTATAAAAACATAAATACAGTATAGTGGACGCAACTTGATCCCGATGGTTGACCTTTGTATTATAATACATAATGAGGCACAACCTATTATTAAAAAGGTGCGTACGTAAAACGATTTATCTATTTGCATTCATAAATAATTCAAATTTAAAACTGATTTATCGTGATATAGGTTCACTGCACCCGTTATTTCTACAATTACGGACAAGTGAAATTTGATCAGAGTTTACTATAACTATTATACGGACAAGTAAAAAATAGCAAATAACAAAAACGGACTTGTAAGCAAGTCAAAATCAGATTTCGCCGCCCCTGACTTATCAAACAATACATTGTACCAACTGGTACACAAACCAGAAACCGGATCTTGTTACAACATTCAGTCATCTGAAACCTACAGGCCATTCGGGCCACTAAGCTTGCAGAATTTACTGGCCCGGATCACTTTCTACTGGCCAAAATCTTTTGTTACCAAGGTATAAGTGATAAATGTACAGACAAGATCCAACCAAAATTTTCACTGGTCAAACAAGCCGGTCATTTGGAAATTTTCACTGGTCCGACAGAAATTTCACTGGTCACACTCATAGACCATTGGATCTCTGCTTACTTCGCGGACTGCACATTTACATTGATTAATATTTTTTCTAAATAGTCCACACTGGTACTGTGCTGATGTTGATTTATATATTACAGTTACACATCTATTACACAAGCATAAAACTTTAAAATGTGACATACCAGTTCCAAGTTTGGTGTTCACTGCAAAGCAAGGCATGCCTCGACGTTCAGCTGTCTGGTGGTATGTCTTTCCGTAGGCAGCACGGTTTATGTATTCACAATCAGGATTTTCACATTTCACATATAAATACCCTCCAAGTCCTTTCTGAAGCTCCCCCTGAATTGTGTTTATTGTCAGTGGCACAGGTCCAAGTTTACACTTTTGACAATATTTTAGATTACCAAGAAGCACTTCCCACTCAACCAGTCTTCTTCCCACTTTCCACGATTCATCTAGATTTAATCCAACGCGAGTAGTTGTTACATTGTTTCCACAATAACAGTGATCATTATTCAATAATTTCTTTCGTCGACTTACTGGTTTTCTCTTCGAAAACTGACCTTTCTGGTTTCGTGCCATTCCGTTTTCAGAAAACGCTGGTCGCGAAATCCAATTACTTTCGGTTTAAAAATATTTATATTTTCGAATATTATTAAACAGAACTAACTGAAATATTAATCAAATACCACTTTATGATAGTTATGACCAATCAAAATAAAAAATATTGCGCAAATACATATTTTGGGATGAAATCAAATTTTTACCGTAGTTTACCGATGACGAACGGAGCGTTGCGATATTTACCGAGTTTAAAACGACATTAGCCGATCTTTTAAAATTTTGGCGGGAGTTATTAGAGTTGTCCTGCCTTAAATATAAATATATCGAGTTTAATGCATTCTGTATATATCAACTGGACCAAAATGTCTTATAACAATATTACTGTACGCTATGAATTGTGCGTTATGTTAAAATGCTGCTGCTTATACAGCCTATCCACTGCGAGAAATTTGTAATAAGGGGCGAAACTCAACCAAAAAGTTACCACGTTGTAATAGTAGTTTTGTCCCTTGAAAACTGTCTTTTTTCTCAAGGTCCATCCTCAAATTAACGCAGATCCAAACCATACCTCTTTAATACCCACGTCGTTTATTTGTAGAATACATTTAAATGTAGGGATTTGCGCTTATTTTCCCCCGAAAATTTAAACGTTCATGTAACCGAACTTTTAATATTATGATTAATGATTTCGAATGATATTTCAAATTCTTTAACAAGAGATAAAAAGGTAACGAAAATTATATTGATCTAGTGTCTTGGTTGAATGAGAAATCTCCTCGGAATTTCGACTCTGAACTGTTTTGTGGGGGGCGGCAAACGTCTGGTGACAAGGTAGCAGACAGATCTGACGTGACAATGTCGTCCATATGCGTATAACACGGCTTGTTTTTGCCGAGGGAAAGCTTCCTTACACGAAGGGATTGATCTGCTGGGAAGGCTGATGATGAAATAGAGCAGCTAAGGTCATATGTAGCAGACACGGTTTGAATGAGTATGTTACAGAGAGGTTTGCCTCGTTATATTGATTGCGATGCAATAGTAATTACGCATCGGGAGATATAAAGACTGTTTTAGAAAGCATTTGTTTCAGATTATCTTTTTCCAGTTTTATTTTCAAGACAGATTCAATACATAATTTTTTAGTTTTCCCGAAGATATGAACATTTGATTCGCCACTCCCACCACCACCACCTATTCACATGGTTGCATATATTATTATTATACCAGATTTGTTGAGCGCCCTTTTCATATGGAATATACGTTCAAAGGCGCTTTACAATTAAACATGTGACACATCGCAGATATGTAGGAAAATAACAAAACATGACATATGCAATCACAAAACTGAAACTGAACAATTTGATTAAATGCCTTTTTTATAAATGATATATTCAATGGCGTTGTACATAATAATAAAAAATAATAGTTATTACAACAATATCATAAATGAACAATGATAATATTTACAGCCTTATTGTAACAAACAGCCATGACCGCACACCCACCCTTGAGGTCGTTTTATCCCTATTGCCAATACCAGTGCTTTTAACATCTGGTACGCCCAGACGGGCTGCATATAGTGGTTCAACCTCCCGGTAAATGGTGCCATCATGTACTGTATTAGATAGAAATACCACACACTTCAAGTGAAACTCAAGTCTTGCGAAAAACACACACATAGAACGTCATAACCCTTAAAATGTGACATGATATACACAATATGGTCATTTTTCTAAAACATTGTATTATTTATTGCTTGAATACTGAACAAATTCGATAAACGTAGCTTATTATCGATCGTTTCAAATACAGAAATAGTGTTTCAGCACCAAAGTCTTGACAAATGTTAGCACATATATCCAAACTTCTGTCTAACCGAAATTTACGCTTATTTAAATGATCGTCTTTAAGCACAATATACAATTTCTTTATAATTTCTCATTATCTGGACTACCTGAGTTGTCTTGGAAAAAAAGGCTTAAGTAAAACCTTCTTTGTTCCATGTAATAAACGACCACTTCAGAGCTGATTTAGAGAACATCTCTCATTCCTGCATCAACTTTCAAAGAAAGTTCTGCCCCAGGTTTACCAAACCAAACATTCATGTATATCCGAATCAAATACATGTCATTGCCGTCTTGCACTATGATGTACAAATCTTGCCAACAGGAAACCCCTCTCGGTTCATGCATAATGCATTCAAGTGGTGAAAATTGTAGCAATTGTTCTAAATGCGAAAAAGAAGAATGAAGGATGTTTCGAACTGGGACTTCTTTCGACTACTCCAGGAAGACCTTTAGGTCTGGCTATACGAGTACATCCGGGTGATGTCTGTAAAGCCTGATCATTACAGACCATCAAATAATGTACATAGTGGTATTATGCATAAGACGGAATACCGCAATAGGCCTATTTCTTGTGCTTATGCGGCTGATGGCGTTAAATGAAATTAAGATAACCTATTCTGGTATTTTAATATATACATTTATTTTGTTAATGATAAAAGATTTATGTGAATTATGTTACAAATACACAAATACCAGCTGATTTTGGTCCAGTGTACAAAGTAACATGTATCTGCCACACTTCCGGTCCCTGTGGAACGTCCGCGCGTTTACAGCCGACGTTATTAAGAAATATATAGAATGAAAATGTCAATAAATGTTGGGGTGTGCCTTCCGGCCATGGCACACAGAGTTTTACAATCGGGCCATTATTGCACTAATCGTTGCATTATTGCTTTAAGAAGAGTTATAAAAAGGAACAAGAGAAAAAGTATGTCGTTCTCGGAACTTTTACACGTATACTTGTATTACTGCAATTATTAATTATTGGATGTGGTAGTGACCCATCACAGAAATATTTGGAATCAATATGATAAATGGGGGACGGGGGGGGGGTGTGAGGGGGGATGGGGGTGGCGGGGGCGAAGCGTTAGTCGAGTCCCCAAATTTATTATACTGTCCCCATATTTTACTATAAAGTGTCACTAGCAATCCCTATATTTGATTTGTTTTATCGACCAGTTAATTACAGCCAAGATAGATATGAAAATCTACTAACCCTCCGGTCACCACGTAACCACTTTTTAACCAATGGAAATACTCGACTCTTATGGAAGGTGTAATAAAGCTGAGTTTTCAAACTTCCTAAATGTTTCCTACGTTATATACAACTGTTTTTGAATTAGTAATGGCGGTTCAGAAAATAAGTAATTAGCTAAGTTTATAATCCAAGAACGGGGTGACATTTTACAGTCGCCACGCGGCACATAAAAGCATTAACTGTTGTGAAAGCATAGGCTGCAACCGAGCAAAATAATGGCAGACTTGGTTTAATTGAGTCTGTTCAAGAATGGCAGTGGAATGTGCAACACCCCTCATGCCCCAACTCCGGCCTTAGCATAACTCTTTATCACAGGTAAACTCTATCCTTAAAACAAAGTATTTACTGAAGCAAGCCATTTCTAAACCATGTGAAACCAATACACAGACTGTAACATCAAAGATTAAGGTATTGCTGCTAATTAAGAGATATCTATACAGTCATCCTAATACTAATCATAAATGTTTTTCTCATGATACTACTGAAAATACTGAGTGGCATGGGGTAAATACTGTGTACAATAATGAGGCCCATGACAGTTTTTACTTGCACGATTTTTTTGTGATTTCTTGGAAAAAGCGATTATCATACATCAGTTTTTCTAATTAGCAATAGTTAATTATCTTCATGTGGTTCTCAAAACCTGATTTGTCGCCTGTTGCATTTACTATTGCAAATTGTTACTAACTGTAGGTATGAATAAATAGTACAAATCAATATAATTACTCCCCAACTTATCGCACCAGTGGTGAACAATAACACAAAAGAAAAAATGTAGTATCTTCACTATAAAATACTACGGTGGTAGTTTAGGACATATATTTATTTTTTAAGACTAAATTATCTCGGGGGCACGACATGTTATCTCGAGCGCTCAGCATCTTATCTCGAGCGCCTAGCATCTTATCTCGTGCGCACGAGATCTTATCTTGAGCGCTCTACATCTTATCTCGTCCACACGACATCGTATCTTGAGCGCACGGCATCTTATCTCGAGCGCACGACATCATATCTCTAACGCTCGACATCTTATCTTATCTCGTGCGTACGACATCTTATCTCGCGCGCACGACATCATATCTCTAACGCTCGAAATCTTATCTCGTGCGCAAGACATCTTATATCGAGCGCTCGATATAGTATCTCGTGCGACGACATCTTATCTCGAGCGCTTGAAATCTTAATCTAGTGCACTCGATATCTTATTTTGTGCGCACGACATCTGATCTCGAGCGCCCGACATTTTATCTCGTGTGTGCGGCATCTTATCTGTTGCGCTCAGCATCTTATCTCGAGCGCTTTTCATCTTATCTCGCGAGCTCGATATCTTATTTTGTGCGCAAGACATCTTATCTCGAGCGCCCGAAATCTTATCTCGAGCACGTGACATCTTATCTCTAGCGCTCGACATCTTATCTCGAGAGCACGATATTTAATCTCCAGCGCTCTACATCTTACCTCGAGCGCTCGATATCTTATCTTATGCGCTTGACATCGTATAACGTGCGCAAGACATCTTATCTCGAGCGCACGACATCTTATCTATACTTGTATATATAAGGGCCCTTTGCGTTTGTTAATGCCATCAATTAAAACATACGGACAAGTAGATAATTAAGGCCTCGCATAATCAGGGGATTTTTTTAACTTTCAACAAGTACAAAAGATAATAGGTAAGGGTAGATTTCTCGGAGGCACAAGTTTACCAGCATTGCAAATAACTAGCCATCATATCTTCAAAATTAAACAAAATTTATTATGCTTACTGCATGTTAGAATAACACCAAATCGCATAATATCAGTGCACAAATTGTTAGAAAAGTTATAAAATTATATGCATAGATTAAGGGGAAACTGGGAAATTATTTGATATATGGCCGAAGCCTACACAATAATTATTTATTTTGTCAAGGACTTAAATTTATTTCTTTGCGTCATCAATGATTCTTTGCTGACATTTTATCAGTTTTTTTGTTTGTATTTAAATTACTAACGCGTAAAACGAAACAAAAGCAAAAACTACGGAAGAGCATTAGTGCAGATGCGTTTTTTTTTTATTAACACGATTTTTCGAGTTAGATACTCGAAATTTCGACTAACGTAACTCGAAATTTCGAGTTACTATCTCGCCCTTTTATCCGCCAAATTTGAACGTCTGTCCGTCTGTCAAACGCTAAAAATGTGATGGACGACTTGACTCTTCAAAGTGGAATCATCTATCTACACATCCATATATTGTACCGAACATGTAGGGACTTGAACATATACTACTGTAACAATACATCAATACATGACCTACCATATCCTCTAGAGCTACTCCAGATTTCAAGTTGTATCCAGGATATATAACTTTATTTAATATATGTACAGTATGTTCAGGTGGTAGGGGCTCGAACTAGGTCGTAAACCTTCCAGACATGGTCAAAATAGTGAAATATTCTACGTTTGAATATTTTCCGGTCCCCTTCCATGAACTCTCCTCAAAATCCAGATCTGTCCAGGTACCCGCTCTTGGTCAGACTCATAACTACATGTTCATTTAAGGTATGCCTATATTTCATTGCCGTATGGGCTCAAACTAGGTCGAAAACCTTCCAAGCTTAAACATGGTTTAGGCACCTGGGGTCTTCCTCAAATATAAAAGCTGGGAAGTCGCCATATGACGAATATTTTTGTCAATGCGACGTTAAACCCAAGAAAATAAATGAATAAATAAACATGGTTTAAATAGCGATACATTTGTATTTTCTATGTGCAAACGCTACCCGGTCATCTTAATTATAATGCCCTGAAAGGCCACCTGATGGATACATCAGGTACCTAATCTTGGCGAGGACCTATACATTAATTTAACCCATTGTAGTTAGCAACTCGAAATTTCGACTTAGCAACTCGAAATTTTGAGTAAATAAATAATATACACCTGGCACTAATGCTCTTCCATAAAAAAACAATGTAAGTTGTATGTTTTTACTTAATGATCTGAATACATAAAAAATCTCGTGTAGACGACATAAGATGTCGTGTGCTCAAGATTAAGATAACATGCGTTCGAAATTAAGATGTCGTAGGCGCTCGTGATAAGATGTCGAGCGCTCTTGATTATATGTTTTGCGCACAAGAGAAGATGTCGAGCGGCGTTCGAATTAGATGTTGTGCGCACTAGATAAGAAGTCGCGAGCACAAGATGTAATACGCACGAGATAAGATGCCGGGCGTTCGAGATAAGATGCTGTGCGCACTGGATAAAATGTCGCGAGTACGAGATAAGATGTTGTGCGCACGAGATAAGATATCGAGTGCTTGAGATAAGATGATGTCGTGCGCACGAGATAAGGTGTCGAGCGCTCGTGATAAGATGTCGTGCTCTCGAGATAAGATGTCATGCGCAAGAAAGCATATATCGTGCACACGAGATAATCTTATCTTAAAAAAAGTAAATTCAAGTCCTAAACATACTACTGTAAAATACTGCGTGAAGCACTTAATTATCGAATATTTCAACTGTGTTTAGTAAATAGGTTGAAAAAATCATCTAATGCAGTAAAGGAAAGGTAAATCATACCAGGTAGAATATATATCCTCTTTTTGTTGTTTTCTTGTGAAAATTAATAATATTGTATGACTAAAATCTTTTCATTTTTCATTTATGACATTGCAAGAGAGGTAAACTAATTGTAAGTATGTGTTATATACCTACCTGAGGCATGAATTATCATTCTTTGCGAACATAAGTTTACAAATTATCTCAAAACATTATATGTTGATATACACATAAAGTCTTTGAAATTCATGTATCGCCTTTATTATACGTTTAAATGTATGTACTTCTGATTATTAATAGTTTTATCTCTATAAACTAAATATTAGGTAAGGTGCCATAATTGTCAGTGGCATAACGGTGAAGCATTGCAGTCAGGTGTATGGTGAGTAGATGTATTTAAGGTATTTCTGCATGTTAGGTTCAAAATGTTATTTTTTATTAAACTCACTGTTTTTTTTTTTTTTGATTATAGTAAAGATAATTCGAGCTATTTAAATGACAGGGTTACAAACGTTACAAGTTTACTGTTACGTGGACAAGAGCATTCAGATGAAATAGGACTATCTTTATGTTAGGCTAGCTTTTCTCGATGACAATTACACAATATTTACTCTCTATCTTTATTCATTATTTTAAGCAAAACTGTTTCAACAACAAAATAAAAACACAAATCGGATTAGATTATATGCTATACATTTATAAGATTTTGGTGTTTACATAAAAACAATTTCTGCATGATGTATAAGTAAACTTATCTATCATGAAAACCAAATAATACATTACCAGAAAAATAATTTTGAATGTTCATATATCCAGAGGCGTACAGTTAGGCGTACCGGGTTGACATGGAACACTATGCGAGCTTTATCCTGAGAATGTTTCAGTGAAATGTGTTTTTTTTAATTTATTGGATGGTGGCTGATTTGTGTCCTTTCGTTGTAACATGCTGAAGCGATGCCGCGTTTGTAGAACGCTAGCTCGCCAACACGCAATTGAGCGTTGGTATCAATACATTATTTAATTTATCAAAACATTTTTATGATGTGACTAAATGAATAAATGATTAAATGATATCATAGACTGAATTAAAAATTTCATAAACGAATGATGTCAATAAATAGCGTATGTGCTACCTGGTCCGCATAATAATGCAAAGAAGAGAATCTCTAGTCTTCATGTAGTAGCTTGAATGTGCTTCATTAGGCCTGCGATCAGTTAACCTTCCCTCATCATCCCCCCCCCCCATCTTAAGGTAATAATTGCGTCATGTCTTGGACTACTTTAAACCCGTTGAATTATAAACTTTGACAGACAAAATTTGAATCAACATTTTAGTTGAAGGACTTTTAAAAGTTTGTACCTAAATAGAGGTCATGAGAAAAAACAATGATCACGCATACAGATATGTATTGTTTAGGAACCATGTTAATCGGTCACGGATAGAAAACTAAATCGTGCAAATAAACAGTGTATTTATACTTAAACGTTAGTAAGGCGATATTTTCAAGGGCGTTTATCTTTTGTCTAATGAGGAAAACTTAAATTCTTCCAGGAAACTAGTCTCTATACATCACGTGTCCGGCTACCAGAACATAGAAACACGTTTTTTTACGACATGATAATGAATAAAGATGACCCATAAAAACATGAATTCAAGGAAATTCTTGTTACAAAGGAGAACAACTTTTTTAAGTACTTCTACGAGAACGGTTTATTTATATTATGTTTCTAGGTATCAAGACAAATTGGTCCGGCCATCTGTGTACATACAAGGGCGTTTATTTTTTTATGTATGAAGGAGATCTTCTAAATACCTTTTGTTATTCGGTCTTTTTTAATGACTTTATGTGAATAGAATTACATAACTGGTCAGGTATATAATTATAGTTATCAACTTATATAAAATACAAAAGAAATTACTAAAAAGGTGTATTATGAAGTAAATTACTGAGACCAAAATCAGAATGTTTAAAACTGAGTAAAAACAAATACAAAATTGTCATTAAAATTCGATGTCATATAGAATAGAATTTTACAAATTAAATACAAAATCCTATATAAACTAATTTTTCAGAAAACAGCAGGAAAAAGCAGGACATTTTCCATGAGATTAAATGGGCTGGGGACTAATTAGGGGAAAGGGAGGGATTTAAAATGCAAATCAGGAAACCTGAAGCATTAAACGAAACTTACCTCAACCGGAGCTAGAGGGCGTGGACAATAGCATGCATTTTCACTACTGTCCTTGAACAGGCTCAATCAAACCAAGCCTGCAACATTTTCTTTTTTGTCTTGTTGAGCGACCTGTAGAGTATCCACTTTACCTGTTTTATAATGGAGAAATACAAGAAACTGAACGTTAAAATAATGTTGTTTTTTTCCAAAGAAGAAATGGAATTTAGATTAAAAAAATGATGCGAGTAGGGGGGTGGGGGTATACAGAGTTTTCCATAATATGTTATTACCATTTGTATGCCCGTAAGTCCTATTTACATAGTTTAGTTTGAGACAAAGTTATAATGCATACTTTTAAGTTCCGTTTGATATAAAACATATTTATAATTAACTTAAGTATTGAATATTTTCAATATTTTTAAAACGATATTACCAAGTAAGCTCACAAACGTATCGCATCTCCCCATTTCCTAGTTTTAGCTTTATTTATCAATCAACTGTTGTGTATTTGCAGACCCTGGTTTCAAATATCTCCACACAAAAAGGTCTTGTAAAGTCAGACCAGGTGAGTGAACACCCTAATTTGAGAAAAATACCTTTAAGTTGCAGCATGTTCCGTTAAATCACGCTTTTTGATAACTGCTGAAATCTGAATCTTGAATATTGAAAAATTATTATCATGTATATGCTGCATATCAAATGGAACTTTAAACTTTGCAGTGCAGTTTTGTGTGAGTACATATAAATTATAAAGTCATGATAGATAAAATGTGCATACTAAATATAGTATCATAAATTATGGGACATGCTGTATATATGTGTGCGGGTTTTGTGTGAGGAATGGAAAAGAGGGATAGAAGAATCAATTTCAAGCAAAGGAAAATAAAAAATGCAATAAAAAATATAAAAAGAAAACCTTTCTGCATGTGAGCCACTGACACCATTATCACTGGGGTTCTTGTTGAGAAGGTACTATTGTGTAAAGTCATTGTGTAAAGTTTTCAACATGCAGCCATCATACTTCTGGAAACGAAACAATGAAAATAAAAGAGAAAAGCAAGGTCCCTCTGTATTTAACCTTTGAGCAATTGGCCCCAAAAATCAGTACACATCGTTCTATAGTGATACTTAGACATTATGCATACTTCCAAAGCAATAGCTATTATATTGTATCATGTAGCGTCTGGGAATAGTTTTACTAATTAATTCTGAAAGGTTTGAAAGTATGTAGTTACTTATAATTTTATTACTTAAAGAGTCCAGAAACCATTTTCAATTTTCAGTGTCAGTGAACTTCCTCTTGATTTCTGCGGAAGAGCAAATGTTTATAGCTTCTGTTAATGTTAGGGAATGTTGGTATTAATCGAGGTTTTATGGAAGACTACACTTTCCTGTCACTAGACCGAGACGGCAACTCACTTTTCACATTTATAGTGAAATGAAAAGAAACTTAATAAACGCATTTCTCATAAATGTGTCAGGCCTGCATGCCTTGAAAAAAATGATTTATTTCCAAACAAAGTTTACAAGACTGTCTTGCTCTTCTACTTGATGTATATATCATTTATGTAAACAAAAGGCAGCAACGAATGAAAATAATTTCTTCATGATAAATGTGTAAAAGTATTTGTAAAGTAATCTAAAAACAAGACTACTGATCTTCATTTGTTTATGTGTGACTAATAGATGGCGCTTCAAATTAGAAAAGTGTACAAGGAAGTTCAACTTACCCGGGTGACATAAGATTCGTTTTGTGTATTTGCGATTTAATTTGTGTATGACTGACATATAAACGTGACTTTGGCAACATACGTTTTACTTATTACAGTGTTTTGTCTTCAATTTATGTAGGAGATTATTTCAAAATTTGAAAGTGTTGCACTCATAATAGGTAAGTCTTGACTTTTTACAGATTTTATTAACTATCACAACAGCAATCTTTAAGTGCCGTGTGGCGGCTGTAAAAAGTCTCCCCGTACTTGGATTCAGTGTTGTTATATTTTCTGGTCCTTTGGGATCATGGAGTCCGTTCAACATATGTGTAATATGCGCTTAAGCCTGTGCTAGGGGGCATGAGAGGTGTTGCACATTTCATTACCTCTCATGAACAGACTCAATCAAACCGAGTCTGCTATTATTCTTCTTGGTTGCATTCTTTGCTTCCAAAGGATCTTTTTACAGATTTTATTTCTTATGTTGTGCTTTCGTGTAGATATTGACGTTTTAAGATTATATAAAAGACTGATTTTATTTTTCTTCAAAGGCATGGCAGCCTGTTTATTTTGTGTAATTTTATGCCTTTTTACGAAAACGGGATTTAACTATGTTACCGAATAACTGATAAATAACAACTCAAAATTAAATGATATGTAAGCCTTTTAGAATTTCCATTGCAGACCTGTAATGACCATTTTAGTTTCGTGCGATTTCATATTCTCGTCCGTAATTTCGGCATTCTTTCGTGTACAAAACGGAGACAGCCAAAGTCACATACGCAGCAAACGTGATCGAAGTTACCAATTATCATTATATATCCTACCCTAATCTTTATGATTTAAAAACAATTGCCATATTGTTCTATTTCTTGCAGAAATTTTCTTTTGTGTCTTAATTGGACAATTTTTATACTTTTACAAGTCTGGTCAATGCTTTAACCTAGCACTTATACAACACTGATGTAATTGATAACTGTACCTAATTTCTTTATTGAACAAATACATCACATTTTATCAGAGCATTTTCTCTTACTTAAGTACACACACTTAGTATCTCTGATAAAAAGAAAACTTCGGAGTACTTTATAATTTGCTATTCGTTTTTCGTTTTCACTATCGCCGACATATTGATTAGTCTGCTTGTTGTCTGTATACAGGGAGGCCAGTTAGTGACAACTTTTTGAAGAAAGTCTAACTTTACAATTTTCAAACCTTTGAAGAGAAACAACTGGCACATCACACTGATTGTATTAGATTTTATCTTATTTTACGCCGGTGTCTTTAAATGTTTTAGTTTTCTTTTCTCTCTATCTCAGCATCATAATTTACGTAATGTATGTCTCTCTGAGAAAATAATAAATGTCAGGTTTTTTCCTATTTAACTGAGGTCGAGGACGTTACAATTCTATGAAAAACGGACGAGGAAGTAATTTGTATGTGAATGTGTGAATGTGGTTGTAAATAATACCTCTCTTTTCTGATTCTGATTCATCTATCTATTTGAAAATGCAGGAGGGTTAAACTGCCTTATATTTTTATTTATCAAATAGAAAAAGTTAAGACTCACAGGTCACCCAACTCGAAATAAATGAACATTTTGCTAGAACTGTTCGTGGACGGTAGTGGAAATACACACCCATAATAAAAATTTAGCAGAGCGGTCTCCTATTTCCTGAACATATTTTAGAACGATAACTTTACAGCATAAATATTTATTTTTTAAAAGAATGATCTTATACAATTTGTTTTCAAATAATGAAATTTAATACAGTTAGCTGTACGTTTTATTTGAAATAAGTAGTGCCTATTATAAGTTTGCATTTAAGCGCTCCTCAGAACAATGTGCTTGGGGTAATGTATTATGATCACTCACCGTCCGTCGTTCCACACTTTTTTCCAAAGACATCTCCACTGAAGCTACTTGTCAGAATAGCACCAAACTTGGTCAGTAGCATCCTAGCATGGTCCTTTGTCAAGGTTGTTCAAACATATCAGCTTAGCCCCTTTAAATGACCGATACAGCTTTGCATAAAAAATCCATTAATGACTTCTTCTCATGAACCGCTTGATGAATCTTCATCAAACCTGGTCTGCAGCGTTATAATATTGTACTTCCTGATCTGTTTTTCTTAAATGAGAGCGCATGGTAACTTTCAGGGGCCTCTAGAAAATTGAAAATCATTCGAACGACATGTTCATGAACCGATACACTCCCCTTTTTGTTCAAATAGGGGCGTTTGGACTCTTTCAGTGGTGTGTATAGCTAGAAATACAAATACATTTAAACAACTTTTTCGCATGAACCACTTGATGGGTTTCATCAAACTGATTCTGTAGCATCCTTTAAGTGTCATCTCCCAGCATCTTGAGCCTAAAATAGAAACATTTTTAAATGACCTTTTCTCATGACATGTTGAATGTATCTTTCTCAAACTTGCCGTTTAACAACATCATCAAGTCCGCTCCCAAATTTATGCTAATGGGGGCGCATGGCCCGTTTTAGGGGCAACAAAAGCTGAATATAGAAATACCTTTAAATAACTTCTTTTCAAAAATGCTTGATAGATTTTTATTAAACAACGTCTTTTTCATATACAAATGGGAGGGCTTAGAGATTTTTAAGGGACGCTGCAGCTTAAAACAGAAATAAATATAAACGACTTCTTTTGATGAACTGCTTGATAGGTGTTCATCAAACATAGCTGTAGTCTGTAGCGTCATTATAAGGTCTTCTCCCAGATTTATTCAAATAGGGGCGTTAGGTCCATTTCACGGGGGCACTTGAAAAATAGATATTACTTCAAACATCTTATTCTCATGAACTCCTGAAAGGACCTTCATTAAATCTGATCTGTAGCAGTATTATAATGACGACTCCTAAATTTGTTCAAATTGAGTCGTCTGTCCCCTTCTACGCTCTGGTGGAGCTGAAAACATTATACCTTTAATCGACTTCTGTCAATGAACGGCTTAATGAATCTTCCCCAAACTTGGTTTGTAGCATAATGTCCTCTGCCCTTCAAAGTGTCACCTAAGCTTAAAATATAATACCTTTATGCGACTCGTTCTCTTGAATATTTTAATAAATCTCCATCAAATGTAGAAGCACTATTTTAGGTCCTCTCTGTTGATGTTGAAATTTGGGTGCTTAGTCATTATTGCTTGGTCCCGTTTAGGGGCTATTATAGCTCAAATTGGAGATACCGTTAAATTACTTCTAATCATGAACGACTTAATGCATCGTCATCGGACTTGATTTGCAGAAAAATTGCTAAGGCCTCTTTCTAATCTGTTGAAATGGAGTGTGAAATACAGATATATCTGAAAAAAATTCTTCTCATGTACTGTTGGATGCAGTTAACCACTAAAGACTTTTCAAAACATCACCAGCCTTCTCCAGTTCAGTGATTTTTTTACTAGGTTTTAAAGACCTTTGAAGCATATTTTGTTTGGACTGTTTCATATTTACACTAATTTATGTAATCATTTTTACTGCAAGTAAGAGTTTCAACTCCGGTAGTATATCATGGTTCTCTTCAATATCGATTTCCAAGATTTTTGTTAAGCTTTCTATGATGATTAAGTTTTAAATTGTTCTACCATCCTAAGGTAACAAACTATTATTTTTAAGTTAAATAGATTCAAATTTGTTCTAACTGATTTTAAGAATTTCTATTTCATTTTTTCGTGATTTGATTTCTGCATTCACAAAGGTTGTTGAACCGAAAGTTTCATACTCATTTTATAGCAAACAAATATCTCATAACTTTACAAACTGGTATGATACATAAAAGGTGCTATAACAAAAATACGAATATGATATTAGCTTGAATGTTTAAGGGAGTTTTGCAAGAAATTCAATATATCAAGATTAGTTTATTAACTCTTTTTACAGGCATAAACAACGCATTTCAACTATATGTGTAGATACACTATATCATTTTCAGGTATCATGTTTCTGCCGTAATATTCCTATCAAAATCTGTGTTATCATTCCGGATCCATTTGGCTCATGAAGTCCATTCAGTACTTAAATATAGAATCAGTTAAAATTGATGGTAGATACATGAGGGGTGTTGCAGTTTTGATAACCTTTAATGAATGGACTCAACCAAACAGAGTGTGCTGTTATTGAGTGTATTGTCGTTCTATGCTCCCAAAATCTACTTTTTTATGAATTTCATTAAATTTGAGACATAAAGGACTGAACTTCTAACTTGATTTTCTGGTTTCAGAGATGTGATGTCTGTGTTCATGAAATGAACACACTTAATGAAGAAATAATGAGACGTTGCTATTTTTATCTATTTCAAAGAAATGCTTTGAGACTATCTTCTTTTTTTCCATGAAAAGATGCATTAAAATGTGTGTGTCGGTCTAAATAGAAAGAGGACAGAATTTTCAAATATCCTTAGATATACGTTAAAGTGGTTTCTAATTTAAGATTTCATCCAGCAAACAATCGTGATACAAACTGAACCCGGATAAATTCATGCTACAGTTTTGCATGTAGGTTGTTACCCGATATTTGCTGTAACATTATATTTTGACAAACAATAAAAAACTTTGCAAAGATGAACACCGTAACAAAACCTTTTAAAAATGATTTAAATTAACACACTTGGGATGATCGAAGTCGTGACAGATATCTCGATGAAAATGATCGTCAAGCTACTAAGTTAACTTGGAGGGGACTACATTGTAGCTGTGCAAATGATTTGATTGTGTTGTCTTTGCCTTCATTTAGTAAATATGATTACTTATTACATAGATTTGCACTGGCAAATGAGAAATTACAGCTAAAATATTAAGTATGTATATTATCATTATTTTATATGTAAAACTGATCACATAAAACGATATTATTTAAACATGTTTTAACCTGAGCCAATGTAAATCATAAATATATTGTCGCTTCGCGGCCCGATATTCGAGCATTGCAAGCGCTCAAGCATGCTTCCACTTCGCCCAGTATCTATTACTTATTACAGGTATCATAGTATCATTTATTGTATAAATAACATTAACATGCTGATTAAAGGACTTTTTATAACTCTGTTCTAAAACTGAGGTCATGAGACAAACAAAAATGATCCCGCATTGAGATGTATCTTGGTAATATGACAGGCTTATTATACTCGAGTAGACAACAAAATCGTGCAAATGGAAAATATATTAATATATAACAATATTTTCAAGAGAACTTATATTTTTTGTTACAAAAGGAGAAAAAACTTTAAAGTACTTCTACGAAAAACGTCTGTTTACATCATGTTTCTAGGTATTGAAACACAGTTAGGTTCGGTAATCAGTGTACATTTAAGGGCGTTAAATTTAATATATTATGAGGAAAGCATCTTTAATGCTTTTATTGTCGGATGCCTGAATAAAGCTGGCTATATTTGAACAGAAAATATAATTGGCCAGGCATATATATATTGTTCTCTACTAATGTTCGATGCAAAAAGAAAATTGTACCGTAGAGAAAATGATGAAAGTTTAAACCTAAGTAAAAAAAAACAACACAAAAACGTCATCAAAATTTAATGCCATACAAATATTTCATAGTTACATAGAATATGTAATTAATAAAATACAAATAAGCTTATTAAATAAACGAAGCGTTTTACAAATTTAAAACCATTATCAAACATAGATATAAATTCATTGTTCAGTAAACAACAGAAAAATGTAATTCCTTGACATTTGATACGGAATTAATTTGGGTATGAGTGAGGGATGGGGCGGGAAATAAGTGAACCTGGACAACTAGCTACATTTAATTTAAGGAAACACAAGAAAACAAAAGTTCGTAATATGTTGTTGTTCTTTTATTCAGGAAACGGAACAGAGCATTAATGGGGTAGGGATGCTCTGTGGGTTAATGCGATATAATATGTGATACTATTTGTGTGTACGCATTTCAAATGTTACGTGTTTTCAGAGCAAGTTTTTACGCAACTTTTTAAGCTCAATTTCGTATACAGCGTGTAAACATTTATGCAATATTTCCAAAAATGTACTTTTTTACGAAATATACACAATGCTGACGATTCTTACGCTAACGTGAATCATCAAATTCGCATTTTCCCGTTTCCTGTTAAATAAACTGTTGTTACTGATGTGTCTTTTGTAGACCTTGTGTTTCAAATATCCTCATAAAAGGAAGTGTTGGGATGTCAGTCAAGGTGTGTAAATGTCCTAATTTGTGAAAAATAACTCTAACTGGAGCATTTCAAATCACACTTTTGTGATAAATGTATATCCTTAATATTGATGGTTAGTATGTACATACTATATACATTTATACCAACTGAAAGGTTTTATTACGCTACGTCATTGTGTGCGAGTATATATTACGTCATTTGTGCGAGTATTCATAAATTTCTTGATAGATTTTACATACAAATCTTGATACTTTATATCCATTGTGCTCAAATGCAAGATAAGGTGTTTCTTCTTTGTATGGGGTTGATTCGTGCTTTTTCGTTAAATTTTTTGCGTTGTTGTCGCATTTTTAGAGTGCCAACCCGCCAAGTCGCCAAATAAGCACGCCTTATTTGTAATATCAAAACAAAATGGTAAAAATCAATAACCACAGTTTACATACATTGTGGTGCACAAATGTTAATTTAGATATAAGTTCAGTCTCTTTCACGTTTTTAGAGTTACAATATTCCTATAACAAAACGATTTCTACGCTAAAAGCACAACACTCTTAACAATCTGCTAAAGTAATATTGTGTTTTATTGGTGCCACTTTAAATATCAAAAAAAACCTAGTGACATTTTTTGTCTACATTCACTTTATGAAAATCTTTCTATAAGCAGAGCATTCCAGTATAGTATTAAAACTTTGGATAAATAACTAACTCACAATGTAGAAACAAAATACTTGTATTTCCTAAGATATTCAAGCAAATTATGTATAATTACCATCATGGAAACACAAAAGAATAAAGTTATTCTGTGGTTGGCCTTTAAAGAGATACCACTGTCGGCTTATTATCTATATATTTACAACACCATTTCAAACATATTTATGCCACTATCTTGAAAAATATGAAGTCCAATCATATAAGTAAATCTTTTGAAAAGATAGTACAGAGATTACACCTAAGATTCTCAAATAAATACATTAAAATAACTAAGATTACCAAAAATGTGTAATTCAGTTGTGTCAGTTTCCTTTATAAACACTTGGTAACCTGAAATGTTAGGTGCAAGAAATACAAATTTATTTCAAATCTTCAGTAGGTTATAGTTTCTCCTGAAAGCAAATAGCCTGTGTTACCATTGCGCTCGTCTGATTTGTGAAATTTCTTCAGCTTGTTAAAATTTAGTTTACTCTAAATGAAACGACGGTATTCAACATGAAACTAAAAGTAAATGTCGGTAATTATATACCATTTATAGCCATAGTTAGTAAAGAATATTACAAAACCAAGATAATTTCTTTATGAACTATTTTCAACAGGCTTATTCCTGCCACCCTTCCAAACTTTGAGGCCTAAACGCTAATTTTAAAGTATCGTAGAACACTGGATTGCCTTAAATACGATGTTTTGATATTCATTATTAGATTGAACGATATCCTATATACATTTTTGAAATCCAGAAATAAATTTTAACATACCTGAGAATACATATTTTAATATATGAATATATTATTTAATGCTATCAAAAACCACTTAATTTTAAGACATCATTGACTGAATCACTGAAATATTCTTTAAACCTAGTCCAAACCTGCGACTTAAGTCACTGCCAGTTACACGCGCCACCTCTTCTCTTCAACCCACACCCACCAACCACGTTTCCGTACCAGGTAAAAATTGCGCCACTACTACTTTAAATTCTTAGGAACATAAGCTGCGACAGACATAATTTAATGGAAGGTTAAAAAATTCTGTACCGAAACGGAGGTCATGAGACAAAACGTTTTGTCACGCATCCATATATAACTCAGATAGACAACAAAATCATGCAAGTTAACAATCTATTTATACTTAAAGTTTGTAAGGCGATATCTTCGAGGACGCTTATCTTTTGTCCTATGAGAAAAACTTAGCTCCTTCTAGGAAGTTAGTCTCGTTACATCACGTTGATTTGTAATAAATATTCAAGGGCATTCTTTGTTACAAAAGGAGGAAAACTTTTTCAAGTACTTCTGCGAAAACCGCTTGTTTACACTATATTTCTAGGTATCAAAACAAATATGTCATCTCTGTACATTCAAGGGCGTTTACTTTTTTTATGTACGAAGGAGATCTTCTAAACACGTTTTGTTATTCGGTCTTATTTTAATGCCTTTATTTGAATAGAATAACGTAATTGGCCAGGCATGTAATTATGGTTATCGGACTGGGGAGTGACTAAGAGAAGTGATGTGATCTGAAAAGCAAATTGGGGAACCTGAAGCAGTCAACTGATCTAACTTGGGGCTATAGGGCGTGAACGATAGCATGCATTTCCACTAACGTCCATGAACCGGCTCAGTCAAAACGAGCCTGCAACATTTTCTTTTTTCTCGTGTTGAGCGACCTATAGAGTATCCTTTTTTTCTATTTTATAATCGAGAAACAAAAGAACCTGAACATTAGAATTATGTTTTACTTTTAAAATAGAATTCGGAACTTAGAGTAAAATGAGGCGGGGATGGTGGAGCGAATATACTGGGTTTTCCATGATATGTAATACCATTTGTATCCCCATATATCCTATTTACATTTCAAATGCAATATAGTTTGCGACAGAGTTTAATAAATGTAATAATGTTTGAGACAACGTTCTAATTCATACTTTAAAGTTCCATTTGATAAAAAGCATACGTATATTTAACTTCAGTATTGTATATTTTCAGCATTTTCAAAAAGGTACGATTTTACCAAATATGCTAAAATGACGTTCCTTTTTGCTAACTCTCAAACGTACATTTGTCTTTTGTGAAGCATCGCATATCCCCGTTCCCTAGTTTCAGCATTATTTATCAATCAACTGATGTGTATTTGCAGACCCTGGTTTCAAATATCTCCATAAAAAGAAGTATTGTAAAGTCAGACTAGGTGAACACCCTAATTTGAGAAAAATAACTTTAAGTTGCGCATGTTCCGTTAAATCACGCTTTTTGATAACTGCTGAAAATCTTAGATATTGAAAAATTATTATCATGTATATGCTGCATATCAAATGGAACTTTAAACTTTGCAGTGCAGTTTTGTGTGATTACATATAAAGGACCTCGGACATTTTCCTATTCAGATTGCCTATCCGATTAAGGAAAAGGTGACATAGGGATAGACTTCTGAAATTGCATAGTTACGATAGCTGAAGACCATTTCTTGATAAATGCGACTTCATTTTACAAGTTTATGAAGAAAAAAGAAGACTTTGTAGACATTTCTCATTCTCTTTTCTATTAAATATGAACATAAATAATTTTTACGTTTTAAACATCTTTCCCCCCAGTGACGCAACAAAATAGTTCACATGCCTTTGTAAATAATTATTATATACGTATGCTGCAAAAATGGCACTTGGTCACAGGTGGGAAAGTATTTAAAATTGAAAAAAACTACGTACAGGGTGTCAGCAAATAAAATTTTACATAAATATTTGACACTTATTGCATGTGTTTCCTAAACCTTACATATCTACAGCTTTATTCATTTTTTGTTAATACTTCAAGCACAGAAAACTCTAAACTAAATAAATAGGGGACATAGAAAGTGAAGCTAGAAAGTAGACAGATCCTTATAAGTATATCTTATGAATTTTTCAATTAGATCTGTTACCTCTTGACATTCTAAGTCCGTCGATTGAGTGTCATCAGGATTGAGACAACTGCATATGTCGTAAGTCAAGAACCAAGCAAATGGCTTCGACATATTACATATGTTACTTCAACGTAAACATGTCAAAGAAATACAGACGAACTTCTATGGGAATAGTGCCACTTAGGTGCAAATGTTTTACCTTTTGTAGGACAGTTGAAGCGAACCTAGAATGCATTTTAAGAGCAACATTTGCTTTTATTCGATCCAGCATCCTATACCCTAACAGAACTACACCAGACACCATCTCATTAACTAACCCAGTTGCTTCAAAAACTTACACTGACACCCATAGAACTAATACTGACTCGCCCATAACTAACACTGACACCCCCAGAATTAACATCAATTCGCTCACACGTCTGAAACTTATTTCGAAGCCAACCGAAATACTAGTAAGGACCTCAAAGAACTAACACAGTCACCCCAAGAATATCTATATAAATGTTGATACTAGCTAGTGAAGTTCTGTTCCACTGATATAAAATGCTAAAAGTAAGGCATCCCTGAACCGGCAATGGAATAGCAGTCTTCTGCACCCCTCCGTTTCAACTGAAAAAGGCCAACTACGCCAATGTATGGCCAGCTACACCACTGCATGTATTCAATAATAATCCTCCACATAATGCCCGGTCAGTATTGTACATGTGTATAAATACAGTATAGCAATAGATGTATAGAAAACAAACAATAGAATATGATCAATGCATCCGTGTTATCATGGGCACTCGGGTGGAAATAACTGAAGTACAGTTAGGGACCAAATGTTTTGTTCCACTTTTATTTTTTCCGTTTCGTTTATTTTCAAAAATATCAATAAAACTGATAATCTGCATGGTATCAGTTTATTTATTGTGTTAAAATATTTCATAGTGGACATACCTTAAATACCAATGCTTATTTTAACTAAAAATACACATTTTGAATTTTTCAAAAATATGACCCTTAGTTACAAACTGTTCGAATTTCAAGAAAACGAATATGAAATAAAACTATTTATTGTGACAGTTTGATAGGAATATAACTTATTTATCAGTATTTGAAGCTGTTATATAAAACTATCAGCTACTGAAGTCAAGAAATAGCATTGAACTTAGGGCAAAATCCCTAGCATAATGTCCGATGTCCTTATAAAGTCATGATAGATAAAATGGGCATACTAAATATAGTATCATATATTATGGGACATGCTGTAAATGTGCGTGCGGGTTTGCTGTGAGGGATGAAGAAGAGGGATAAAAGAATCTATTTCAAGCAAATGAAAAAAGAAATGCAATAAAAAAATAAAAAGAAAACCCTTCTGCCTGTGAGCCACTGACCCAATTATCACTGGGGTTCTTGTTGTGAAGGTACTTATTTATTGTGTAAAGTTTTCAACATGCAGCCATCATACTTCTGGAAACGAAACAATGATAATAAAAGAGAAAAGCAAGGTCCCTGTGTATTTTATCTTTGAACTATCGGCCCCAAAAATCAGTACACATCGTTATATAGTGATACTTATACATTTTGTATACTTCGAAAGCAATAGCCGTTATATTGTATCATGTAGCGTCTGGGAATATTTTTACTACGTAATTCTGAAAGGTTTGAAAGTATGTAGTTACAAGACTTATAATTTTATTACTTAAGAGTCTAGAAACCACATTCAATTTTCAGTCTCAGTGGACTTCCTCTTGATTTCTGTTTTAACGTCACAGAAACACAGTTATAGGTCATATGGCGACTTTCAATCTTTCCAATATGAACGAAGACCCAAAGTGCCCCTCTCGTCATTTCAGCTCAGTGTAACCACAGATCGTCCAAAAGCTAGCTAGTTAGCTTCCTCACATGAACGAGTTTACAACCCAACAGAGGTTTCGTACTCTCAGGGGTAAAAGTCAACAATCACCTCGACCTTTAAGCTATCGGCCTCCCCAAGGACAGATATCCTCTTAATGTGGTGCTTAATCATCACGTTCAGTTTGAGGCTTGCAGCGATTGTACTTTCCGATTTTTAGAGTCTAGACTTTGAAAATGATGACGAATTAACGGACGGATGGAGAATAGCAGAACATCATACGTTCCTTTTTAAAAGGGTGTACAACATTCCTTAAACACATTATTGAGAAATGAATCCCTTTTTAGATTCTAGCTGTTGCGGATGTGCACATGTTTATAGCTTCTTTTAATGTTAGGGAATGCTGGTGTTAATCGAGTTTTTATGGAAAACTACACATTCCTGTCACCAGACCGGGACGGCTTTTCACTTCTCACATTTATAGTGAAATTAAAAGAAAATTAATAAACGCATTTTTCATAAATGTGTCAGGCCTGCATTCCTTCCAAAAATGTTTTGTTTCCAAAAAGCCGTTTAAAAGACTGTCTTGCTCTTCTACTGGTGTATATATCATTTATGTGAGAAAATGGCAGCAACGAATGAAAATAATTTCTTCATGATAAATGTGCAAAAGTATTTGTAAAGTAACCAAAAAACAAGACTACTGATCTTCTTTTGTTGAATTTTGACAAATAGATGGCGCTTCAAATTAGGAAAGTGTACAAGGAAGTTTAACTTACCAGGGTGACATAAGATTCGTTTTGTTTATTTGCGCTTTAATTTGTGTATAACTGACATATAAACGTGACTTTGGTAAAATACGTTTTACTTATTACAGTGTTTTTTTTGTCTTCAATTTATGATTGTATCAATCAATTACTATGCTATGTACTTTTTTTACGTTAAAGAAAAAGTAATTGTTGTTAAAATCATCATTATGTAGGAGATTATTTCAAAATTTGGAAGAGTTGCACTCATAATAGGTAAGTCTTGAGTTCATATGTTCTGCTTTCGTGTAGATATTAACTTTTTAAGATTATTTAAAAAGACTTATTTTATTCTTTTTCAAAGGCATGACAGCCTGTGTATTTTGTGTAATTTTATGCCTTTTTACGAAAATGGGATTAGTTTGCAACTTTGGTCCCCAGTAGTGGTTTTGCCACTGACCGTTTCAAGGCGGTGCCCCACACTGTTCCTGTATTTGTTTGTTTCGTCCTTTTGTGTTCATTTTGTGTGGGGTGTGCGATGGTTGTTCATGTGTGTCTTTGGGGAGGCTGCGTTTTTTGAGCGTGGCTTTCCCTGTTGGATATTCTTCCTTTTTTTTGCACGAACTCATTTATCTATGTTACCGAATAACTGATAAAAATCAACTCAAAATTAAATAATATGTAAGCATTCTAGAATTTCCATAGTAGACCTGTAATGACCATCGAGAGTTTCCGTGCGATTTCATATTCTCGTCCGTAATTCCGGCATTCTTTCGCGAACTAAACGGAGACAGGCATAGTCACTTACGAAGTAAACGTGATCGAAGTTACCAATTATCATTATATATCCTACCCTGAACTTTATGATTTTTAAAACCATTGCCATATTGTTCTATTTCTTGCAGAAATTATCTTCTGTGTCTTAATTGAACAATTTTATGCTTTTACAAGTCTGGTCCATACCTAAACCTAACACTTATACATGTATGACATTGATTTAATTGATAACTGGGCTTAATTTCTTTATTGAGCAAATACGTCACATTTTATCAGAGCATTTTCTCTTACTTAAGTAAACACACTTAATACCTCTGAACAAAAGTTCGGAGTACTTTATAATTTGCTATTCGTTTTCACTATCGCCGACATATTGATTAGTTTGCTTGTTGTATGTATACACGGAGGCCAGTTAGTGAGAACTTTTTTGAAGGAAGTCTAACTGCACAATTTTCAAACTTTGGAAGAGCAACATCGCACTGACTTTATTAGATTTTATCTTATTTTACGCCAGTGTCTTTAAATGTTTTAGTTTTCTTTTTTCTCTATCTCAGCATCATAATTTACGCAATGTATGCCCCCCGTGAAAATAATAAATGTCAGGTTTTTTCCTTTTAACTGAGGTCGATGACGTTACAATTCTATGAAAAACGGACGAGGAAGTAATCTGTGTGTGAATGTGCGAATGTGGTTGCAAATAATACCTTTCTTTTCTTAAAATTCTGATTCATCTATCAATTTGAAAATGCAGGAGGTTTAAACTGCCTTATATATTTAGTTATCAAATAGAAAAAGTTAAAACTCGTATCACGATAAAAAAAAAATTAGTTTGAATGTTTAAGTGAGTTTTGCAAGCAATTCAATATATCAAGATTAGTTTATTAACTATATTTTTCAGGCATAAGCAACGCATTTCAACTATATGTGTATATACACTATAACGTTTTCAGGTGTCATGTGTCTGCCGTAATATTCCTTTCATAATCTGTGTTATCATTCCGGCTCTATTTGGCTCATGAAGTCCATTCAGTACTAAAATATAGAAGTGAGTTAAAGTCGCTGGTTGATACATAAGTGGTACGGCATCCGTGGCCGAGTGGTTAAGGTCGCTGACTTCAAATCACTTGCCCCTCATCGATGTGAGTTCAAGCCTCACTCGGGGCGTTGAATTCTTCATGTGAGGAAGGCATGCAGCTGGCTTACGGAAGGTCGGTGGTTCTACACAGGTGCCCGCTCGTGATGAAATAATGCACAGATGGGCACCTGGGGTCTTTCTCCACCATTAAAGCTGGAAAGTCGCCATATGACCTATCATGTGTCGGTGCAACGTTAAATTCAACCAAAACAAAAAACATGAGGGGTGTTGCAAGTTTTGATAACTTTTAATGAACGAACTCAACCAAACAGAGTGTGGTGTTATTGAGTGTATTGGTGTTCTATGCTCCCAAAATCTACTTTTTTATGATTTTCATTCAATTTGAGACATGAAAGACTAAACATCTTACTTGATTGTCTGTTTTCAGAGATGTGATGTCTGTGTTCATGAAATGAACAAACTTAGTGAAGAAATAATGAGACGTTGCTATTTTTATTTATTTCAAAGAAATGCTTTGAGACTATTTTCTCTTTTTCCATGAAAAGATCCATTAAATGTGTTTGTCGGTCTAAATAGAAAGAGGACATAATTTTCAAATATCCTTAGATATACGTAAAGAGGTCTGTAATTTAAGATTTCATCCAGCAAACAATCGTGATACAAACTGAACTCGGATAAATTCATGCTACAGTTTTGCATGTAGGTTGTTACCCGATATTTGCTGTAACATTATATTTTGGTAAAGAATAAAAACTTTGCCAAGATAAACACCGTTATGAACCTTTTATATATGATTTAAATTAACACACTTGGGATGATCGAAGTCGTGACAGATATCTCGATGAAAATAATTGTCAAGCTACTAAGTTATTTTTGGGAACTACGTTGTATCTGTTCAACTGATTCGATTGTGTTGTTTTTGCCTTCATTTAGTAAATACGATTACTCATTGCATCGATTTGCACTGGCAAATAAGAAATTACAGCTAAAATATTAAGTATATGTATTATCATTATTTTATATGTAAAACTGATCACCTAAAACGATATTATTCAAACATGTTTTAACCTGAGCCAATGCAAATCATAAATATATTGTCGCTTCGCGGCCCGATATTCGAGTATTGTACGCGCTCAAGCATGCTTCCACTTCGACCAGTATCTATTACTTATTACAGGTATCATAGTATCATTTATAGTATAAATAACATAACATGCTAATTAAAGGACCTTTTATAACTCTGTTCCAAAACTGAGGTCATGAGACAAAAAATAAATATCCAGCATTGAGATGTATCTGGATAATATGACAGGCTTATTATACCCGGCTAGACAAAATCGTGCAAGATAAAAATATATTTATACTTAAACGATAGTAAGGCGATATCTTCAATGGCACTGTTTTTGTTACAGAAGGAGAAAAAAATTTAAAGTACTTCTACGAAAAAACGTCTGTTTACATCCTGTTTCTAGTTATTGTATTGAAACACGATTAGTTCGGTAATCAGTGTACATTCAAGGGCGTTAAATTTAATATATTAATAAGGAAAGCATCATTAATGTTTTTATTGCCAGATGCCTGAATAAAGCTTCAAGTTGCTATATTTGAACAGAAAACATAATTTGCCAGGCATATATTTATTGTTCTCTACTAATATTCGATGCAAAAATAAATTGTATTGTAGAGAATTTGACTGAAAGTTTAAATCTAAGTAAAAATAAACACAACAAAGTCATCAAAATTTAAAGCCAGACAAATATTTCATAGTTACATAAAACATGTAATTAAAAAAACATTTACAAATAAGCTTATTAAATAAACATAGCGTTTTACAAATTTAAAACCATTATCAAACATACCAGATATAAATTCATTGTTCAGTAAACACCAGAAAAAAGTAGTTCCTTGACATTTGAACAGAGCATTAATGGGGCAGGGATGTGGGAGGGTTAATGCGATATAATATGTGATACTATTTGTGTGTACACATTTCAAATGTTACGTGTTTTCAGACAAAGTTCTTACGCAACTTTTTAAGCTCAATTAAACTAATATTTATCTTTATTTGTAAGTACATGTATATGTTATACAGCTACTTGAGGCAATAGTTATCATTCCTTGCTAACATAAGTATATAAACCATCTCAAAAACATCATTTGCTGATATAAACATAAAATCTTAAACATCCATTGATCGCTTTTATTTCACGTTTAGAAATACGTACTTCTGAACAGTTATGGTTGTATCTCTATAAACTAAACATTAGGTAAGCTTCCATGAATTTTCCCCGGTATAACGGTGAAATGATAGGACATACTAAAGATACTTCGAGCTACTAATATTTAAACGATTCACCGATGTCACAAGTTTATTGTTACATGGACAAGAGCATTCAGATGAAATGGAAATGTTTTATGTAAGTCTGGCTTTTCTCGAGGAAAACTACCCTCCTCAAACTTTTCGTCATGTCCCTATATTTGCTATATTTGCTCTCTATCTTTCTTCGTCGTTGTGCAATACAGTTTCAACAAAGAGAACTCAGTTCAATAAAAGGTTAACAATATAAGGAATAATAACACAAATCGGATTACATGATATGTCACCTTATGTGTTTTTATATTTTGTTTTGTATGGGGGCTGATATGTGCCTTTTTGTTCCAATGTATTATTGCCGCGTTGCCGCATTTGTAGATCGCCAACCCGCCGACTTGCCAAATTTGTCATATCAGAACAAAATTGTACAACCACGTTTTACATATTGTGCTGCACAAATGATTATTAAGATATAGGTTCGATCTCTTTCACGTTGCAACGTCTCTATAACAAAACGATTTATACGCTAAAAGCATAACATGTTTTTAACAATCTGCTAAAGTACTGTTGTGTTATAGTGATGCCACTTTAAAGACCCACCACAGCCTAGTGACCTTTATTCTGCCCACATAAACTATAAAAATCTTTCGAAAAGCGGATATACTACATGGTGACAGGTGAACAATATAGGCCTTTTATATATAAATATGTTTTCACAACTTCATCTGCCAACTTTTGCATTTAAATTTATTCCAATATAGTTTTAAAAACCGTAATTAAATAACCATCTAACAATGTAGAAAAAAATATTTGTATTTCCCAAGATATTCATGAAATTATGTATAATTACCATCATGAAAACACAAAAGAATCAAATTATTCTGTGGTTTGCCTTTAAAGAGATACTACTGTCGGTCCATGTGCTTATTATCAAGATATATACAACCCCATTTCAAACATATTTAAGCCAATATCTTGAAAAATATGAAGTGCCAACATCAGAGTAAATCTTTAGAAAGATAGTACAGAGATTACACCTCAGATTTTCAAATAAATACATTTAAACAAGCTAAGATTATCAAAAATAAATGTTATTCAGTTGTGTCAGTTTCGTTTATTAACACTAAGTCTTGATAACCGGAGATGTTCGGCGCAGAATATACAAATCTATTTCAAATTTTCAGTAGCTTAGGGTTTCTCCTCAAAGCATATAGTCGAAATTTCTTCAACTGCCTTAAAATGAGTGAGAGGTGTTGCACTTTTCATTACCTCTCATGAACAGACTCAATCAACCGAGTCTGCTATTATTCTACTTGGTTGCATTCTATGATTCTAAAGGATCTTTTTATAGATTTTGTTTGTTCTAATTGAAACGACGGTATTCAACGTGAAACTAAAGGTAAAACCAAGATAATTTCAGTCCTACCCATGGCATTCTTTAAAACTAAGAGGTCTAAAATGCTAATTTTAAAGTATCGTAGAACACTGGAATGCTTTAAATACGATGCCTTGATAGTCTTAATTCGATTGAACGATATCGTGAATTCATTTCTGTAATCTAAAAATAAATTGTATCATACCTGAGAAAACATTTTAAATTTATCAATACATTATTTAATGTTATAAAAACATCTTGATTTTAAGACATCATCGAATAAACCGCTTGAATATTCTTTAAACCTAGTCCAAACCTGCAACTTTAGTCACTGCCAGTTACACTCGCCACCTCTCCTCTTCTACTCTCACCCACCAACCACGTTTCCGCACCAGGCAATAATTGTTGAAATACTACTTTAAAGCCTTGGGAACAAGCTGCGACAAACATATTTTAATGCAAGATGAAAACCTTTTTAATATTTTTAACGAATCAGGGGTCATGAGACAAAACGTTTGATCACGCACACATATATAATTCGGTTAGATAACACAGATAGACAACAAAATCGTGCAAGTTAACAATCTATTTATACTTAAAGTTAGTAATGCGATATCTTTGAGAACGCTTTTCTGTTGTGTTATGAGAAAACCTTTGCTCCTTCTAGGAAGCTAAAAATATTCAAGGGCATTCTTTGTTATAAAAGGATGAATTTTTTTTCAAGTACTTCTGTTTACAATATATTTCTAGTATCAAAACAAATAGGTCCGATCGTCTCTGTACATTCAAGGGCGTTCCCTCGGAGATCTTCCATATACTTTTTGTTATTCGGTTTTATTTTAATGGCTTTATTTGAATAGAATAACGTAATTGGCAAGACATATAATTATGGTTATCTACGTATATAAAATACAAAATAAAAAGATATATCATGAAGTAAATTACTGAGAGAAAAATCAGAATGTTTAAAAAAAAGTAAAAACAAATACACAGTTCTCATTAAAATTTATTGAATTAAATACAAATCCTATATAAACTCATTTTTCAGAAACAGCCGGAAAGGTTAGGTAAGTTTCCATGACATTAAACTGACTGGTTTGGAAAAGTGGGGGGATCAAAAAAGCAAATTGGGGAACCTGAAGCAATAAACTGATCTAACATGGGGCTAGAGGTCGTGTACGGTAGCATGCATGTCCACTAACATCCATGAACTGGCTCATTCAAATCGAGCCTGCAACATTTTCTTTTTTATCGTGTTGAGCGACCTGTAGAGTATCCAGTTTTTCTATTTTATAATCGAGAAACACAAGAACCTGAACATTAGAATTATCTTTTTCTTTTCAAAACAGGAAACGGAACTTAGAGTAAAAATCAGACGGAGATGGTGGAGGGGATACACTGGGTTTTCCATGATATATGATACCATTTGTATGCCCATATGTCCTATTCACATTTCAAATGCAATATCGTTTGAGATAGAGTGTAATAAATGTTATATATTTTGAGACAGAGTTCTCATGCATACTTTAAAATTAATTTGATATAAAGCATACATTTTATTTATATTTGACTTTCAGTATTTAATATATTCAATAGCATATTTATATTTAACTTCAGTATTGAATATTTTCATCATTTTCAAAAATGTACGATTTTACCAAATATGCTTAAATATGACGTTCTTTTTCGCTAACTCTGAAACGTACATGTGTCTGTTGTGAAGCATCGCATCTCCCTGTTCCCGAGATTTAGCATTATTTATCAATCTGCTGTTAATGCAGATGTGTATTTGCAGGCATCTCTTTAGGTCAGACCAGGTCAGTGAACACCCTGATTTGAGAAAAGTAACTTTAATTTGGAGCATATTCCGTTAAATTACGCTTTTTCATAACTGTTGAATATCTTCAATATTGAAACATTAGTGTGTATATGCTTAATATCAATTTGCAGAGCAGTTTTGTGTGAGTACATACAATTATAAAGTCATGATAGATATTATGGGCATACTAAATGCAGTATCATATCTTATGTTACATGCTGTATATGTGTGTGCGGGTTTGGTTTGAGGGATGGAGATGGGGGATGATAATAATCAATTTCAAGGAACTGAAAATAAAAAAATGCAATAAAAATGAAAAAAAAAACCTTCTACCTGTGAGCCACTGACCCATACATCACTGGGGTTCTTGTTGAGGAGGTACTTAGTCATTGTGTTAATTTTTCAACATTCAGCTATCATACTTCTGGAAACGAAAACATGAAAATAAAAAAGTAAAGCAAGGTCCCTGTGTATTTAATCTTTAAGCAGTCGGCCCAAAAAACCAATACACGTCGTTCTCTAGTGACACTTATACATAATGTATACTTTGAAAGCAATAGCTATTACATTGTATCATGTAGAGTCTGGAAACCAGTGTTACTAAGTAATTCTGTAAAGTTTGAAAGTTTGTAGCTATTAAATTTTATTACTTAAAGTCCAGAAACCATTTTCAATTTTCAGTCTCAGTGACATTCCTCTTGTTTTCTGTTTTAACGTCACAGAAACACAATTATAGATAGTATGGCGACTTTCCAGCTTTCCATTATGAATGAAGACCCAAGGCCACCTCTCGTCATTATTTCAGCTCAGTAAAACCACAGACCTTTCATAAGCTAGCTGGTTAGCTTCCTCACAAGAACGTTTTTACATCCAAAAGAGGTTTCGTACTTAAAGCGGTAAAAGTCAACAATCATCAAGATCTTTAACCTATCGGCCTCCCAAAGGACAAATATCCTCTTCATGTGGTGCTCAATTATCACGTTAAGTTTGAAATTTGCAGCTATTAGACTTAAGAGTCAGAACTTTGAAAATGTTGACAAATAGACGGACGGATGGAAAATGCCATAACATCATTCGTCCCGTTTTTAAATGGGCGTACAAAATTTCTGAAACAAAATATTAAAAAATAGAACCCGTTTTAAATTCTAGCTGTTGTAAAAGTGAAATGTTTATAATTTCTGTTCATGTTATAAAGAAATGAAAAGAAAATTAATAAACGCATTTCTCATAAATGTGTCAGGTCTGTATTCTATGAATTGTGACTAAGAGATGACGCTTTAATTCTAGGAAAGTGTAGAAGGAAGTTCAACTTACCCGTGTGACATATGACTCGTTTTGCGTGTGTATGACGGACATATAAATACGACTTTGGTAAAATAAGTTTTATTACTGTGATTTGACTTTAGTTTATGGTTGTATCAATAATTATGCTATGTACTATTAATTGTTTACTGCTTCACGTTAAAAGGTGTTCAAAAAGTAAGAGTAACTGTTGTTAAAATAATAATTATATAGGGGATTATTTCAAAATTTGGAAGAGTTGCACTCACAATAGGTAAGTATTGATTTCATATGTTATGCTTTCGTGCTGATATTGGCTTTTCAAAATTATATAAAATACCTTTTATTTCTTCTGCCAAGGTTTTTAATGATTTTTCCAAACTATGATATTTGCCTGTTAATTTTGTGTAATAGTGTGCCTTTTACGAAAATGGAATTAGTTCGCAACTTTGCACGAACTAATTTAACTATGTTACCGAATAACTGATAAATAACAACTCAAAATTAAAATGATATGTAAAGTTTCTAAAATTACCGTAGTAGCCCGTAATGACCATCGACAATTTCCGTGCAATTTCATATTCTCGTCCATAATTTCGACATTCTTAAAGTTTCCAGTACTAATCGGAGATTGCCACATTCACATGATATGATAACAGCAAACATGATCGAAGTTACCGATTATCATTATACATCTTACCCTAAACTTTTTTGATTTTAAAACAATTGCCATATCGTTCTATTTCTTGAAGAAGCTTTCTTCTATGTCTTACATGAAAATATTTACATTTTTACAACTCTGGTCTATGCCTCAACCTAGCACTTATCGATATATAACATTGATTTATATTATAACCGTACCTTAAAATTTTATTGAACATATACATCACATTTTATCAGATAATGTTCTCTCAGTTAAGTAAACACACTTAGTATCTCTAATAAAAAGAAAAATTTGGACTACATTTGGATATGTATTTTAATCTGATGCATATAATTCCGCTCAATAAACAGATAATTACCTGTAATCATCAACGAAGCTGCAGTGTAACGCTTAAACGTATTATCTGCAAAATTTAGCAGTACAACAAGCTAATATAATTTACTATTCGTTTTTCGTTTTCACTATTGCCGACATATTGATTATTTTGCTTGTTGTCTGTATAAATATACAAGGAGGCCAGTAAGAGACAGAGCTTTCTGAAGGACGTCTTACTTTAAAATTTTGAAACTTTCAGAGAGCAACAACTGGCATATCTCAGTGTTTTTATTTTATCGTATTTTACGCCAGTGTCTTTATTTCCTCAACAAGTTTTAGAAGGATAATTTTATAGCTTTAATATTTTAATTTCAAAATAATGATCTTATACAATTTGTTTTCAGATAATGAAATTTGATTCAGTTAACTGCACGTATTATTTGAAATAAATAGTGCTTACTTTAAGTTTGTAGTTTAGCTCACTTAAGCACAATGTGCTCGGGGTGAGCTATTATGATCGCCCATCGTCCGTCGTCCGTCCTTCGACACGTTTTTTACGAATGACGTCTCCACTGAAGCTACTTGTCAGAACAGCACCAAACTTGGTCAGTTGCATCCTAGAAAGGTCCTTTGTCAAGATTGTTCAAACATATCAGCTTTGCTTATTTAAATGGCAGCTACAGCTATACATAGAAAAACCTTTAAATGGCCTATTCTCATGAACTGCCTTATGAATCTTCATCAAACATGGTCTGTAGCTTTATAATGAGGTCCTTTTCACTGTTTTCAATCTTTTTTACGATTCTTTTTATGAATGGATCTTAATCAAACTTGGACCTTAGCATCATTATTATATCCCACCATCTATCTATTTTGCTCAAATTGGGGCGTTAGGACCCTTTTACTGGTCTTTATAGGTAGTTAAATAATTTCTTCGCATGAGCCGCTTGATGGATCTTCATCAAACTTGATCTGTAGCACCATTTTTAAGGTCATCTCCCAAATTCTTGAAATGGGGCACCATTTTCAGGGGTCACTAGACATTAAAATAAAAATGTCTCCCAAATTTAATAAAATGAAGGAGCATGGTCTCTTAGAAATACCTTTAGCATTTGTGTGTCAGTTGTACACATCAAATTTCACTCTTAACTCCCTCCTTGTTTCAAAATAATATGACAGTAAAAATAGAAGTTTTACCTAGCAGACTAATCTCTAAGACTCGAAATAGTTACAAAAGGCACAATATGAAAAACACCCATTATGTAAATGTTCGTGTAAATAATTATAAAAAAATACCTTAAGAACAATATTCGCATGCACTTGATGACGTTTCAATAGACAGAGTATCAAGAGAAACACCACAAAGGGCCCAACGAAAAATGACAGAAGAGTACTTGATTTAGGAACTGCATAATTAGCATAGTCTTCAACTTTTAGCACATTTCATGTACCATACAAAATGTAAAATGATATTCGTTTGCCGTATGAAACTTTCGGTAACATGTTTTTAATTCCAAAACGAAATAACGAAATAAAAATTCATAAAATGCAGTCAAAGCATATTTGATTGAAGCTATTTAACTTTTAAATAATACAGTCAAACTCGCTTTATACGAACTCTTTGGGACCTGGGAAATATGTTTGTATCAAACGAAATTCGTATTAACGAATGTATCACTATCGGATAATTTGCCCGAGCAAGTTGGGCAATATCACCGATATCGCCGGTGAATAGCTTCCGATAAATAAAAATACAGTAGTGAATACATGTTCATTAGTAGTTTTAACTGATCTAGTGGGTGTATTCAGTTAACAATGAAATAAGTCAACAAATTTCATACTTAAACACGTAAAATGTATATATTCTTTTTATTCCAGACTTCGTCGTAGCCATTTTTGATACTTAAAGTACACTACATGGCCCTAAAACGTACAATGAAATTATATTTTCATGGACAGGTGTACAAATGACAGTGATTATCGCTCATTTTCTAAAGACATTATTACTTGAACTCGATTGTGATGAATAAAATAACTGCATATATAGTGTTAAGCTTTTTATTATGTATTTATCGATTATAGGTGATAATCCCTTCGGCTAAATATCTGCACTGTACAGATTCAAACTGTTAAAAGATCAAGCAAAGCAAAACAATGGCCGCCGACATCTAAAATTAGTTCGTATCAAAAAATGGAAACTTGTAACATTTAGCTCATTGGGACTTCCAAAATGTGTTCGTATCTCCCGAAAATTCGTATGAAGCGAGTTCGCTATTACCGAAATAATTTTACAAAGAAATAGAAGGACTCAGCCGGGGAATCCGGGTTTTGTTCGTTATTGCCGAAAATTCGTATCAAGCGAGTTCGTATTAAGTGGACTCGACTGTAGTTTGTTATATTTAGACGATACATGTACAACATTTTGAAACCTATCATCATAGAAAGCTTAACAAAAAAGAACTTGGTAATTGATATCTAACTCTGACCATTTGCCAAACATAACGATTGTATTAAGAAACTAAAATGAAGTTCATGATGGCCCTAAGTCACTCACCAAAACGAAACTACACTTTACATCCTAGCTTTTATTTGTGCATGCTGAATACAGGGTTACGTTTCTCTTGTCATTTTAAGGGAGTACATGCGTAAATCTCTACAGTACATTTGATTTACCTTTAATTGCATATTACTCTGACTGCATCTTATCATGATAACATTGAGCTGAAACAAGGCCTCATCCAAAATATAGGTAGATAAGTCTATTTTACTTGCTTTTCAGGGTAAGTAGGTTTTTGAAACTGCGAAGAAAAATACTTAAAACGGTCGTTGTTTTGTGTGTAAAGGTTGACATTTGTGACATATTCGTTTAGTGATAGCTTGCAGGAAAAGCTTTAAGAGTCACTTTTGCACTTTGTTAACTGTTTGTATCGTAGTTGTTATTTGAAATTATTTTCAGCAAGTTTCTGTAGGCTTTGTCACACAACCATTGCAAATATTAAACTATGTTTGAATCATTAGACTCTTTCTATTGGTCTATAGTAGAAGGTGTAACAATTCTTTATAACAAATGCAAACAATTCACTTATGGGTAAATATATTCATTGATATATTCATCCATTTTCTATTTGTTTTAAGAAGGGATATAGAAATTTGTTAGGTACATTTGTTTGTAACCAAATGTTTTGTGTTAGTGGTTTATTTAAAAAGTCCAATACTACACGTATATATCATTTACTTTATACGCTTTTCAATTTCTATACTTGCACAGATGCAAACATGAGCACGTTCAATAACAGAATTTATACAGGATTTCGGACAAACTTAAATTCGGATAAGCGATTACACAGTGCCAAAAAAGTGAGAGACGTACTTTACGTGCTGTAGTCCTTTTATTTAACTGCTTATCAAAAGATGTTAAGAATCAGACTGAATTATTTGTCGACTTAAAATGATTTTAGATCTATAAGTTTATACAAAGTGATTGGCTTATCTTTTATGATTGTCATGTTGCAATAATGAAAGGAAGAAGAAGTCCAAGTTTCAATAGTTTTACCTTTTAAAATTAAGAAACGAAATGAGAAAAATTAGAAAAAGATGTTTGATAATAATTGTAATTTTAAAGAACACATTTTATAACAACATATGCATACGGCTAGAATTACGAAACCCTATATTCATTAAAGCATTCCATCACAACTGTAGACTGTAGTATACAGTTGTTTGGCAATAACCCAAAACGGTCATTGCCAAATAAACTAAAATGTTTGGGCTACCAGACAAAAATATTGGTAGCCCAATGCGATACCAGTAGATATGCAGATTTCTGAAACCCTAAATATAAGTCATAGATCTGCTCGTATTTCCTCAAAAATATTTGAATATTCCTTGAACATGTACGTTTCTGCAGATTTCTAGAACGGGTATGATATTTAATTTTCCTTGAAATCGAAAAAGGAAGTAAAATATTTTTATTGGTTAATGGTTAGGGATGAAATGAAGTACGACTTTAGCTTGTAAAAAAACAATATTGTTTCTTGTGAAAATGATTTATTTTAAAAAAGGCGTTCAACCACATTTAAACAACATTTGATGACACTTTTGCTTTTGAAATCTGTAAGAGATTTATATATGGCAATGTACGTTAACTGATTTTTTTAGAAAAAATACAACATGTAATAATCCTTCTTCATTATTTTAAAAGGAGAGTTATTCTTTTATTTCAATATAATTTGAAGTTTTACATTTATATCTGAAATATATCGGGACATTGTGACAATCTGAACAAAAATACAAGTTTTGAAAAACTGCCTGTAGCTTCTGAATTCATTTATTTCCGAACTATCTCTGTTGCACAACCAACCAAAATAGACAGAGGGAAGTAATAATAATTTTCAAATTTGAATTTGTATTGAATTTCATGTTAATGCAGGTCTGTTAAAAATGTTATATTTATATCTTTCCTTAGGCAAAGTATGTTTATCAAATTTAGACCTATGGTAAAATAGCTACATCTTGGTTGGACATTCAAGATAGGAAAATCAAATTGGAAAGATACCCTAATGAAAATTTTACTTGTATTAAGCGCAAACTAAACACAAAAATTAAAGTTATGAACTGACAGGTCCGTTACTTGATCAAAATTTGGTTAACCACTTTTAAGTATATTAACATAGTTTTCCGTGAAAATATAAATCTAATTACATCCGGTAATTGTTTTGTCAGTGCACGATTCATACATATTGTTAGTTTATAGTATTATATTTTAACTGAATTTAAAGTTACGGTGAAGCTTACTGGGATCGTTCTCATTGCAGATGCCATCTCACAACCAAAGTGCTCCGGAATGATTAAATGAAACAGTATCAAATAGGCCTTCTTTCCCTGCAAACAACCGCTGACATTAAAGGAGTGTTTGCGCATTTAGTGTTCTTCAAGGCAAGTAGTTTTGTCAAACTTAGATATAAAACTGCGCATACAAATGTTGCTTTTTTGTTATCTATGACTTGTATGTTTCTTGTTTGCTAAAACAAAATACTTTACACGCGACATGGAATATCACTCATTGTATTGAACAACCTAAACATTTTAGATAATGGAAAGTATATCTAGCGTTTTCTGTCACTGTAAGTCAACTAGTGTATCTCTAATATGCTTAAGTCTTAGTATCTTTTTATCCTTAATTTGTAATTGCAGCTGCACGCATAGTCAAAAATGGCGGTTCAGACGGATAGGCGGCATTATACGTACAGGATCCTGTCACTTATAATTGATGTAGGCGGCCATATGTATCGTACAATTCTTACCACTGAAGCTGAGAATACATACGGTACAGTGCAGGCGTTTTTGTCACATAGTAGAAGTTTAATTAACAACAGAGGAAGAAGACTAAACCTTATCAGCAAAAGTCAATTCGACGTGATGTTCCCGAATAATTCAGCAGCTTCGTCGGCTGATGGATTTGACATGATGCTTCTAACATTCCTGCTGAGGAACATCTGTCCTTCTTTTCGCGAGAGCAAAACATGGCAGAAGAAACTTGACACACTACCACCTAATGACTTATCCGATGTAGCTGACTTAGTTCGTATAAGAGAATATAGAAATAAGGTATTTTTAATACAAAAATGATTATTATATTGCAAAATATCTCTGGAGGCTCATGAAGAACTTACTGTTTTAGTTGTCCACGTGGCAAACGTTTGAAATATTGTCATTTAATGTTCGGATAGTATATTGGTTTATTTATAGTAATGTCATTAATTAGAATATCGGTTACACCATCAAGTGAAATGACGCCACACAATTTGGTTTGAATTTTTAACATTATATTTGGAGCCCTTGAAATGGTGAGATGGCCTTGAGTTCATCCAATGCGGAACTCTTTAACAGGCCAGAACAACAATTATTGTCACATGGCGCGCAACAATTATTCGATCACTTATAGATACCACAGACAAGTTGATCCATTTTTTGTAGTACACTATAATATGATAGACACACAAGATATAGAAAAATGCATTTTTTTTCCAAATTAATTTAAATTTAAATCGAGAAAGTTGACATGCTTACTTGATATCTTACACTAAAGCTTTTAAAAATGTTTCTGTCTTCTTAACACATCTATGCAGCCTACTGATGTTGTGTAATGTAGAGCATAAACATGACGAAACTCAAAGGGTACATTTTATATCAGTTGCAAACTTTTAAGTTATTTGTTTTTCATTTGACAACCAAAATATAAAAACAGTGACCGACATCAGCGTCTGTAAAAGTCAAAAAGGCATTATAGCCCTAGAGCAAATCAGCCACACGCGCAATAAAAATATGTTTATCGATTCACATACCTAATAAGAACTAAATATCTGCAATCGAACTAAATCTTTTTAATTCATATTCTATTACAGTTCGTTCACAGAGTTTCGAATACCAAGACTGCTTTTACTGAAAATACATTTAATGACTTATGGAATGACATAACAGAAGTAAGTTTTATAATTATATGTATTTTCCGTTACATATGCATTTAATACCGATTAGCCCCATGTGGTTCTGGGACGATATGTGTATGAAAAGAATTTGAACCACTGCCTTATCCTTGCATGATCGTAAGAGGTGACTAATATAGTCTTAACACTTGGTTTTGCTGTAACTCTGTGATTCCAGCAGGTATGCACATTTTGATTCAATACCACATGTTTTTATTTCGATGTAAATGAGATATGAAACCAAAAGCCCAGTCTGGTGCCATATAACCTATACTGTGTTGGTGCGCCGTAATACCCAAATAAATAAATAAATAAATAGATTAAAACTTGTTGAAATTCTCTTTTTCCAAGAAACATATCCATAAAGATTAAAACCCACATTATAGAAATGCATGGTAGTAGGACACTTTCGAATCGTTAAGAATTTTGAAATCAATATGATATGCAATATTTATAGGTCGAGGGATGTGCACAAATTGTGCAGATATTGTGTGATTTTTACCAAAGATAAATGGTAAGGGTAGATTTCTCGGAAGCACAGAGCACCAAAAACACAGCCCAGAGCCACGCATTTGCCAACAACAAAAAGAAGCTGTAATAATAAAAAAAAATTTTCAGACGGGTTGCTTCAAACATCCAACAAGTACATAAGTACATATTAAATTATGCTAAATATTGATGTAGGGGAAGGAAACGGCTAGGGATAAAATGGGGGGGGGGGGGGGGGTTGAGGGGGGGGGGGGGGGGGGGAAGAGGAATCCGAAGGGAAAAGTTGAATAAGGAAGACTATACAAGGGAATGTCATATTCATTAAAAACAGTTGCACTACAACATAACCACAATGGCGCAGGTACTCGTGTACTAAAGATAAATACACAATTACGATCAACTAAATAACATAGAAAAACGAATAAGCAACACACAAAAAAAAAAACAGTAGGGCACTGTTATAGACTCTCAAACATACAAACGCACTCACACACGTAGGAAAAACAATCAAGTACCGTCTTGGGATTCGGCTGCCAAAACAAAGGGGAGCCACTAAAACTTACTAAAAGTAAAGGGGGAGGGGAGAAAAAAGTAACGTAAATACAAGGGAAAAGAAAGGGCAATAGAGGGAGTGGGGCGGAGGAAAAACGCTTACAACAAACAAGAAAACATACGCAACAGACAATACAAGACAGACAAAACAACCAGTTGAAAATAGGGGCACCGACTTGGAACGGTCAGTAACCTAATTTAAAGAAACTGGGGGTTAAACGTGTTAAGGGCATGCCAACCTCGCACTTATCCTATCTTCAACAAGTTAAACAACACAATGGAAATAAAATCCCCGCTGAGAAAGGCTCTAACATTGGTGCCAAAGTAACAGAAAAATAAAGTAAAACATAAAATTAAGGTAAATTTAAGGTACAATTACACAAATGTATTCAACAACTTGTCTGACGTAAGAGCAAAAAGAGCCTTACTTTTAAGGACACGACTAAAGAAACTGTAAGACAAAAATCAACTCCCTCCCTCCGTTGTATGTAGGATTTATGAGAAAAGCATCATGGAGTCCTATACTTTATTAGTCATCGCACCATCAAATAGGAAAGCGTAGCAATTAACTGTAGAGGGGTCAGTCACTAAACATGCACTGTGCTTCAAGATTTTCGCATCGTATCCTCTTTTGATAAACACTTTTCCCAATTTTACCAAAAAATTGATTAAAATAAGGGTTATGTTTAATCTTTCGAATTTTATAAACTACATCTCCATAGTATTCCGGGTGTGTAAGTCTAAGTTTTAAAAGTGTTTTAAGGGCCGTATTGTATTTTTCTAACAGTTCAGAAGATCTGTAGTAAAATTTACTAAAAGCTTATGATAAAGGTAACCCTGTTGTAACAATTTCTTGGTGACAAGACAGACAAAACAAAAAACAACCAGTTGAAAATAGGGGCACCGCCTTGGAACGGTCAGTAAGTCATCAAGTCATGTTATTTTGCGGAAGAACGAGTACATATTTTTCAATGCAAAACTAATTATCATTTAATTCCGTAAGTAATTCACTTTTCAATATGACATAAGTGAAATAAAAATGAAAATATCACCTTCTTTCAACTGTTTAAAGAAACAGCATACATTAAAATGGTGTCAATTATGACGTCCCAAAACCATTATGAAGTTCAGACGTGAATATGGAAAAAAATATTGGCATTTAAGATTCCATTGTAACTTAAATTAGTAAATTTGAGTGTACTAAGTCCTGAAACAATATTCGTTTGATACTAAACAAAGAAACAAGAATCATTGTATTGTTGTGCCTCCCATGAGTGGTGGGGGCATATACATTTGGTCTTGTCCGTGTGTGCGGGCGTCCGTCCGTCCGTGCTTCCGTCCGTCCGAAGTTCGTGACGCGCCTAGCTAAAAAAGTATTTGATATCAATTGATAATTGAGTTATTGCCCCTGAAATAGTCAAAAATGCACATTTTCACCTTGTGACACGCCTAGCTCAAAAAGTATTTGATATAGATTCATGAAACGTTGCATGAGTCTTAATCATGATATGAACTTGCGCACCTCCTATTATTCATTTTGGTTTGTCCCCTATTTTAAGAGTTTTGGCCCCTGAAATAGACAAAATGCCCATTTTCACATTTTGACGCGCCTAGCTCAAAAAGTATTTCATATAAATTGATTAAACCTTGTATGAGTCTTTATCATGATATGAACTTGTGCATATCATACCTTTTGTCTGGCCCGCCTCCTATTTTAAGAGTTATGGCCCCAGAAATAGTCAAAAATGCACATTTTCACCTTGTGACGTACCTAGCTCAAAAAGTATTTTATATAGATTGATTAAACCTTGTATGAGTCTTTGTCATGATATGAACCTACGCACAACCTATTGTTTGTCTGTCTCCACCCCCTATTGTCAATGTTATGGCCGTTGAAATAGTCAAAAATTCACATTTTCACCTTGTGACGCACCTAGCTCAAAAAGTATTTAATATAAAGGGTTGAAAACTTGCATAAGTCTTTATCATGATAATAAACATGCACACCGTCCGTCTATATTCTGGCCGGCTCCACCCCCTATTTTTAAGCTTATGGCCCCTGAAAAAGTAAAAAATGCACATTTTTACCGAATTTTGTGTCTAACTAAAAATTATTTTAATGTAAATTCATGAAACCTTGCTCGAATCTTTATCATGATGTGACCTTTCTCACTTGGCATTCTTCTTGAAAATCTTTGTGCTTATTACATAGTTATGCCCCTTAAAATAGCCAAAATAGTTGATTATTTGTTCGTGATGCTCATAGCTCAAAAATATGGCCTAGAATAATGAATCCTTTTCATAAAATGTATGTTTAAGCTAAACCCCATTAACACTGCAAACATTTGAATTATTGCCCATTATTTGTGACAAATGTACCAATGGGGGCACACCCTGTGTCCTACAGACACATTCTATTTTTTTTTTTTTTATCATCTGAATATGTTTATCGCTCTTGTCTAATAATTCCACCATAATTATCATTAATATGTGCCTTTGACCAGAGTTTATCCCAGCATTAGTAAATTCATAGCACAGAATAATCATAATGACATTACAATTACTAGTCTTATGCCTTTGAGCCATACATGTTGATAATAATAACGAAATTGTAACATTTATCCTATACAGAATTATCAGACTGTGTGCAAGTGTCAGGGTAGAGTTATATTACCCAGGGAAATGCCTACGCCTTTAGTATCTTGAGCAATGAAATGGGTCCAGTCGCCTATGTCTTAGACTAGCAGACAAATTATGTAGAGAGTCATAAGTTTAAACATAGAGCTGATTTGACAATATATCTCATATATTATATTTTGTTTCTCTGACTACCCCGCCTACATGATTCGTGTACAATCGATTCGTGAATGATTTCAGTCATGGGCCGGATAGTTTCAGGAATCTGGTAATTCACTAGATTATTCAAATAAACAACCTTCAACTGATCATAATCAGCTCAAACTTCTGTATGCTTGAAAGCTTTACTTGACTGGTCTTTTTGCTGAAGTTCGCTTCAGACATTGTTTTTTAAATCAACAACATACGAGTCCCATCGCGTTCAGCCTACGTCCTCTTAATTGAAGCTTCAGCTCAGTATGAAATGCCCTGACTCCTGGATGTTCGGTTTTGATAAGTGCTATTTATAGATTTTGTTTCTGATTGGTCCCAGTTCGAACATATTACGTATTACATACTTGCTCTAACTAATAGTTGGTTTCTTTTTCCTATCGAATATATCATAATGCAAATATCACTGTATTTAACCCAAATTGTCCATAAATGACCAAAATCAGTTATTAACAAGAAATCAAATATAACTATAGCAATAATAGAATGGAGATTGAGTCATGCACTATCTGTGTTTGTGTGTTACGTAAGCAATACATCAAAATACAAATTATTCTGACTGTAGGATATCAAAATCGACCCCTAGTAAATAATAACACAGAATGAGATTCAGGCGCTCATGACGTTATCCTAACACTAGGAAATTAATTGAATAAATTCAAAATTGGCACTGAATAAGTAATCTGTATCTAAAAGCCCAAGTAGAACAATTAAAGCTGCAATATAAAGTTAGATGGCCATAGAACTATTACTCAAAGTTTGTAGAACATGCAAAAATGAGAGATACATTCATACAGTCATGTTGTGTCCAGTTGTTTGGGAGGTATAAACGTATTTCAAGAATTGCGATCCAAACGTGATGTAAAATACCACATGCCAGCTGAGAAAAATACCTGTACAAAGGAAACTGGGGGCTTAAACCCGTTAGATAACACAATGTAAATACAATCCCCGCTAAGAAAAGCTGTAACATTAGCACTAAAATACCAGATGTATTAAGTAAAACATAAAATTAAGGTAAATCTAATAAATAAAAATATAATAAGTATTTCATTTTCTTAGGTAATATACAGGCTTCAACGTACATACAACGTTCCAAACCTGAATATTCGTATTAACGAAATAAGAAACGAGGCTCTGGACAATCAACGAGAGGAAGAACTCAAACCCAAGAAAGAACAGTTCAAGACTGAACTTCAAAGATGGGAGGAAATGGACCATGAAATGATGAAATCTATTGTCCAGGAGAGTTCCGATATTAACGGTACACTTGGTGGTAATTCTGTCAACTTATCTTACGAGAAAATACATACATTTGAATATCAGTAAACTTGTTAAATACTTACGTCTGCTAGCAACCGAGATGATGGTTTATTTTTAATTCTGAATTAACTTCACATTCAGGACAATGACATAGGAAAGTTTTTAACATTGGAGTGTGATAGGCAAGGTGTGGAAGAGGGTGTTCTGTAGACGATGAGGGTACGGGTTGATATTTTAAACGCCAAAACATGCTTTCAAGTGAGATTTAAGAGAGAAAACTATTCATATATCAACGCTTAACGAGCGTTTAAAATAATTGACATAAAACGATACTCTTAGGAACAACATATATTTATAAATTCTACATAATAGAGGCTTTTAACTTTTAAGCTCGTATAAGTATGGTTATTTACCTTATTATTTTTTGGTTTGTTTTTGAGACACATTTGCTACAAAAATGATCATGCTATTTTAAGTATTTATTTTTCTTTGTGTGACGGGGTGGTGGCGGGTACGGAGGTCGTCCGCCGGAAAATTTTGAAAAGCAAAACCCTGAATTCTAGAGTATTGTAAGAAATAAAATTGTCATGTTGTACAGGTCAATGTTATATCACGACAGACAAAGCAATACTTGTCAGTAGGAAAAAAGTTTTGTGTGGACGTCTTGTAGGAAAGGGTACCAAAAATAATTTTAAAAGCCCAATTTTAATTCTCACGAGTCTTACGTTATTTTATCGTCATGATCTCATTGTTACGAAATTAAAATAAATATTGAAATAACTTCCGTTTTAAAGAAGAGGACAATGCAGAATTCCCTACTGCACTTTGGCCACCTTGCTCTTTCGCATATGCAGGATACATATGCTTGCATATATTCGTATAGTAATGCCTAGAGCTAAGTTGTTATGAATAATCATAGTCATATCTAGTTCAGGGTTTTACTGATAAAAGATGATTCTATACTGACACCAGTATTATGTATACACGCTATGTATGAACAGTGTTACCGATTGTTCTTGTAAACAATTTCAATTTCATTTCAGATATGCCAGTTAAACCAGGTAAGGGGTTCAGTTTATAGAAAAAATAAATTCAAACAGCATTTACTGCAAAAGTTTATGCAATATGTGCACAAGTTTTCCTCTAAACTAATCTGTTGGTCTACAAAATGATTATGTGACTAATATATTTCTTACAAATGTTTATATGAAATATAGTAATTTTATTACTAGATATATGTTAATACTATAGTTTTTCATATATTATACTATTCGATGGAAAATCAAGAAGCCATCAAAATATAAAGCTTTTGATTTCTTTCCAGCCAATGTGTCTCGTAAATTATTTATTCTTTAAAATTGTAGAGGCGATGATAATATCCCTTTGAATATCGAACGGGCAGCAAAACATTGTAATAATAACTAGTTTATGTTGACCTCTGATAATGTTTTTGAAAGTTAAGAATAGATTGGTCATAACGACGAAATAGAACAATAAATTGAGTAACATATGTAACACATGCTTAGTGCTTTCAATCGTGCCTGAAATTTTAAACGTGAAAAAATTAATAAGCAGTTCCTTCGTAAGCATAAAACCCAACAACATGAAAATCTTTATTGAGACTATTCACAACGGGTAATAAATATTGCAACACCCATACCGCCCCCCTAAACGTATCTGTTTAGTATAGATACATAAATGGACTCCGTGATAAAAAGGACCAGAAAATGTTTAAAATACTGAGTACAAGAACGGAGACAGAAGTTACGACATTTGAAGACTGTTGCTGTGATAGTTAATGTAAGCTTTAGAAAGCATACGTTGCAACCGAGTAAAACAATAGCAAACTCGGTTCTACTGAGTCTGTTCATTACAGGTAATGAAACTAAATTAATGTAAAACTAATAATATTTATTCGCATGTTGTATGCACTTTTTAATTTCTTAGATATGTCTCTGATGCGAAAAAAATTTGAAAATGAGAGAAAAATAAAAACAACGATTCATTGAAACAAACGCATTCAAAGCAGCAGAAGGAAAGTTTTTAACGAACAAAATTGTCATTATGAAGGGAAATGCTGATGAAGGTAAGACAATTATGGCAAAAATGCTTTTATGTTACCTCGATAACCGTAAAAGAGTTTGGAATGTGAGCTCATACAAAAACTGGAGAGAAATTGACCTCAAACACTATGACGTGGTTATCATTGATGATATATTTGGCACCTGTGTGATTGATTTAGATCAATCTAGAAATTAGAGAAATACTTTTAACGAAATGGTTTCTCTGACAGAAGAAATGCCAGTTAGTATTAGTATAACATGTCGCAGTTACATTATGAATGAAGCAGTAGATAATACGTATTATCCTTTGCTTAGACAAGAGGAGACTGTTCAAACCCTTAAACTTGAAAAGGAAGAAATGAAAGAAATTCTTAAAAAGCACTTAGAAGTTGCGGGAAAAGAAAGAAATGAAATAGAAAATGAAGAATGCTCGAAACACTTTGATATTTACACAGAAAGTGTTTTAGCTCTTGGTTTTCCTGAGTGCGTACGACATTTTTGCTCGAAAAAGGATCTCTTTGCCAAAGGACGCATTTTTTCCGGGAGCCTAATAGATATATATGTGACAATGTTCGTATGTTTTTGGTATCGACGCAGATATTACATTCTCAGCCTTCTTCCTTCAACTGAAAATTAGGGATCCAGACCAACCATGAATGCAATTCCAAAGATAACCAACTCATTAGACACGTTGCAATTGCAGACATATAACTTAAACAAATTACGACAAAGCTTAAGAAATCACCGAAATGACTTTGAATATTTCGGTAAAGATAGTAGAGTTTATACATTCAAACACAGGATAATAGCAGATGTAGTAGGCATTGTGTAATTAAAAAATAAATCCGAGGGCAGTGTTTGAATGCTGTGACTTCAAATTCGCTATGAAGTATTTAATGACAGAAACGAAAAATGACAACGCATTCGTCGTTGAACCATACAAATTTGCTCAGCTAAGTTTGTACTTGATAGGGTTTTCTGGACGTAAAATACGTACAAATTGAAGGTTCTCTTGTACATGCAGCCTTTGAAAATTAAAAAGCTCTGCAACATGTTTATTGTTGAGTCAAATGCACATGGCGATATACTTTCAGCCCCTGTACAAGCAGAGGTTGGTACAAATGCAAAGGATTTATTTTTAGAAAAAAGATAAGGTCAACTGAATCTCGACTAGCCTCATACATCATTTGAAAAAAAAAGGTATGACTGACATTGCCGATGAGTGGTTTCGTGCATATACAGACTCTGCGAACATAATGCAACAGTACAGACAACAGTCATGATGGACAAAATAGAGAAGCTCAAAATAGGAAAAGTGCTGCTAGTTCTCAGGAAAATGGGGACCACACGCTTAGGAAGTGTTGATGCATGTGAAAAAATGCATAGAGGCCCTGACGAAGACGCCTTCAACGCAGAGCTGTATTTGTCCGTGATACTTGCAATAAAATACGACAATCTAATTTTATTAGATGATTTGTTTCACTACGAGGCAAAGGCTACAAACGACATGATAATACTTGCTCGGATACAACAACATTAACACAAGACATCTGACAGTATCTACGCAAAAAGTGTGAAAACGTTGAATATGTAGAACATAGTACTCGTTTGATCATACAGCAGGGAAAAGAACATGCAGTTATTGCTCCCATCAAATGTGGCATACAATACGGATACGTAAATAAAGAAAATAAATACATGGGTTTGCATTTTGCATGTGAAAAACGGCAAACAGATAGTGAAAATAGCATTCTCAAATATTGCAAAGAACTCGATATCAAAGACAAAAGTGGACTTTACCCTATATATTATGCGACTCGCAGTGGTCACCTTGAAATCATATCCAGATCACGAACACGAAAAACAGTTAACAGACTACAGGCAGAACCAAGGAAATAAAGAGAATTCAAAGCAGAACAAGAACGACTCGGATTTATTGAAGTGCCAAACGATGCAGCGCGCCCCCCAAAAACTACATTACACTCCCCATCTTCAGTTTGAAACAGGTTCAGCAACAACACCTGTAAGGATTGTATATGACTGTAGCTGCAGAAGTTCACAACAGTCAGCAAGCTTGAATGATTTTTCTCCAAAGTACTCCAGCTATGCGTTTTAAGATTCACTGTTTGCTGTCACGACTGACATAGAGAAAGTGTTTTTGAAGCTGGACTGAACATAGACAATTGTGAAGTCTCAAGATTCTTTTGGCTGAACGATCCTGACGATCGGACCAGGACTTACCGTTTAAATCCATGCTGTTTGGTGTCACGTGATCATCGTTTATTACAAAAACCAGTGTAACATTCAAGCAGGAACATTTTCAAGAGAGCTCGGTTTAATCTAAGGTGTTGGGCATCAAGTTACTATATTTTATATGAAATGTCGAGAGCAGAGAATATTGTGCAGAGCTACCAAAGTCCTCCGGAATGGTATAGAAGAATGAAAGCGACATTATAACATTTGCGAAAAGAAAAAGTTGTAAGAGAAGTCTGGTGCCTATGACGAAAAGATAGTTACACGAGGAATCTTCATTCATATATGATCTCTTAGGACTAATGAGTCAACTAACAGTTAGAAGTAAAGTATGGATACCGTCACTATGGCAACAGAATTTGGAATGGGATGAATCATTACCTGCCGGAATGGTATTTAATTTCCGAGGCTTCAAAAGCCAGCCAATTTAGCATCTGGCTAAGTTGTGAGTAGAATATCTGAACCATTCTGCTCAAAATATAGATTCAATGGTGTATATCAAACATCATCTGAAACATAGAACTGTCCTGGGATTCAAACCTTGTTTTTTGTTCGGGTGAAGAAGTGAAATATTCTCTGTGGCTGTTGACAAGAGATGTGAGTTTATATGCTCTGCAGTTATATTCTACATCATATAGAGAATCTGTTAGCTATTTACAAAAAACAAACAACAGATTTTATTCAGATAAAGTGTCCCATACATATAAAACTGACAAATCAACTACTTTGAAAATTTGAAAAGAACAGGAAGAAACAAGGTTTGATACTTAATGCAGATTTTTCTGCGGTTCATTAAATTTTATACTTCAAATTGTCTCTAAAATCTGCTTTTTATGTACATTTCAATGGTATACTGATATTTATATTCAATGTTTATTAAACAGAACCCACATGTCCTTCAAACTTGGCGTTAGGTGGCAGGTTAGGGAGAGGTGCATTTGGTGAAGTATTTCTTTGTTTTGATAAAGATACTGGTCGAGACCTAGCTGTAAAAAAGGTGAAACTGCACAGTCAAAATGCTAAGGTTTCAAAGGTAATGATTATACTTTTAAATTATTTCATTAGTTTCTCTGTTGGTTTTTTTTTTGTGAAAAAAGGAGTCATCACTTGATGGGCGTCGGCGTTGGCGTTGCCTGGTTAAGTTTTATGTTCAGGTCAGCTTTTCTCCTAAACTATCAAAGCTATTGCTTTACATCTTGCAACACTTATTCACCATCACAAGTTGAGTCTGTAAAGCAAGAAACAAGACTCCATTTTTACCCCAAGAATTATGGCCCTTTTTGGACATAGACAATATCAGATTTCTTAGTTAAGTATCATGTTGTGGTCAACGTTTCTCCTAAACTATTATAACTATTGCTTTACAATTTGCAAAACTTGTTTACCATCATAAGCTGACTCTGTACAGCTAGAGATATAACTCTGTTATGCTTTTTGCAAGAATTATGACCCGTTTTGGACTAACATACAGCGTATAAGATTTCTTGGTTAAGTTTTATGTTGTGGTTAACTTTTCTCCTAAACTATTAATGATATTGCTTTATAACTTGCAAAACTTGTTTACCATCATAAGCCGACTCTGTACAGCAAGAAACATAACTCCATTATATTTTTGGCAAGAATTATGATCCATTTGGACTTCAGATTTTTTGGTTAAGTTTTGTGTTTAGATCAGCGTTTCTCTTAAACTATCAAATTTATTGCTTTAAAATTTACCACACTTGTTCACCATCAAAAGCTAACTCTGTACAGCAAGAAAAATAACACCATCCTGCTTTTTGCAAGAATAATGGCTCCTTTTGGACTTAGAAAATATTAGATTTCTTGGTTAAGTTTTTTGTTTAGGCAAGCTTTTCTCCTTTACGGTCAAAACTATTGCTTTAAAACTTGGAGCAATTTTTCACCATTAAAAGCAGACACTGTACAGCAAGTACCGTCACTTTGCATTGCTTTCTGCAAGAACAATGGCTCCGTTTGAACTTGCAAGGGGAAAATTACGGGCAGGTCAATATTTCTATCATACAGAGACAAAAAATCAGATGACCGTCTGCACCCGCAATGCGGTTCTCTTATTACAATGGTGTCAGAAATCTTGGTTTCATGCAAAATCAGTGAAACTTCCTTAAAAATTTTCCTATTAACTTTTTCATTTTTAAGCCAATGAAGTTCTTGCACTTCTTTAAACAATTTCTGAAATCCTAGCAGACTGAATTAATATAAGAACAACAAGTCCAAGTAACAAACCCATTGTTATTGCAGCTTATACAACACTAATTTTCGTCCATGTTTGAAAGCCAATATAGAATGTATTTATGAATTAAAATTACAGGGATATTCAAGAGACGCGGATGTTTTCATCACCCCTTACGATCTTTAGAACTAATAATTCGACTGAGGACCTGGTGATTGTTTGTATTTTTAATATTTTAAACATTAAAGGAATAAATTTGAAGGTGGTTCTATTGTTTTAGCATGAAAAAGTTAGCAAACAGTCTTGGCATTAAAATGGACATATTTCTTCTTCAGGAGGAAAGTGCATTAAAGAATGAGATGTCTATGTTACAGAACCTTCAACATGAGAGAATTGTCCAATATTATGGCTACTCATCTAGTACAAGTGAGATCTGTATCTTTATGGAATATATGCCAGGGGTAAGTCATAGACACAGAAGTAGTTATATACCAGGGGTAAGTTATAGACATAGTTGTAGATATATGTCAGGGATAAGTCAAAGACGCTCTAGCAGATATATGCCAGGGTAAGTCATAAACATAGTAGTAGATATATGCCAGGGTAAGTCATAGTGATAGCAGTAGATATATGCTGGGGGTAAGTCACAGTCATTGTAGTAGATATATGTCAGGGGTAAGCCATAGAAAAAGTAGTAAATATATGACAGGGGTAAGTGATAGACATAGTAGAGTCTACATGTCAGGAGTAAGGTATAGACGCACTAGTAGATATATACCAGGGGTAAGTCATAGACATAGTAGTAGATATATGCTAGGGGTAAGTCATAGACATAATTCTAGATATATGTCAGGGATAAGTCAAAAACGCAGTAGTAGATATATACCAGGGTAAGTCATAAACATAGAAATAGATATATGCCAGGGGTAAGTCATAGACGTAGTAGTAGATATATGCCAGATGTAAGTCATAGATATAGTAATAGATATATGCCAGGGGAAAGTCATAGACATAGTAGTAGATATATGCCAGGGGTAAGTCATATACATAGTAGTAGATATATGCCAGGGGTCAGTCATAACCATAGTGGCAGATATATGCTAGGGGTAAGTCATATACTCAATAGTAGATATATGCCAAGGGTAAGTCATAGATATAGTTGTAGATATATGTCAGGGATAAGTCAAAAACACTCTAGTAGATATATGCCAGGGTAAATTATAAACATAGAAGTAGATATATGCGAGGGGTAAGTCATAGACGTAGTAGTAGATATATGCCAGATGTAAGTCATAGATATAGTAATAGATATATGCCAGGGGACAGTCATATACATAGTAGTAGATATATGCCAGAGGTAAGTCATAGATATAGTAGTAGATATATGCCAGGGGACAGTCATATACATAGTAGTAGATATATGCCAGGGGTAAGTCATAGACGTAGAAGTACATATATGCCAGGGGTCAGTCATAGACATTGTAGCAGATATATGCTAGGAGTAAGTCATATACACAGTAGTAGATATATGCCAGGGGTAAGTCATAGATATAGTAGTAGATATATGCCAGGGGTAAGTCATAGACAAAGTAGTAAATATATGACAGGGGTAAGTCATAGACATAGTAGTAAATATATGACAGGGGTAAGTCATAGACAAAGTAGTAAATATATGACAGGGGTAAGTCATAGACATAGTAGTAGATATATGCCAGGGGTCAGTCTCAGACATAGTAGCAGATATATGCAAGGGGTAACTCATAGGTATAGTAGTAAATATATGCCAGGGTTCAGTCACAGACATAGTAGTAGATATATGCCATGGGTAAATCATAGACATAGTAGTAGATAAATGCCAGGGGACAGTCATAGACATAGTAGTAGATATATGCCAGCGGTCAGTCTTAGACATAGTAGCAGATATATGCCAGGGGTTAGTCATAGATATAGTAGTAAATATATGCCAGGGTTCAGTCATAGACATAGTAGTAGATATATGCCAGTAGTAAGTCATAGACATAGTAGTAGATATATGGCAGGGGTCAGTCATAGACATATTAGTAGATAAATGCCAGGGGAAAGTCATAGACATAGTAGTAGATATATGCCATGGGTAAGCCATAGACATAGTAGTAGATATATGTAAGGGATAAGTCAAAGACGCTGTAGTAGATATATGCCAGGGGTAAGTCATATACGTAGTAGTAGATAAATGCCAAAGGTAAGTCATAGACATAACAGAAGTAGATATATGCCAGGGGTAAGTCATAGACATAGTAGTAGATATATGTCAGGGTAAGTCATAGACAAAGTAGTAAATATATGACAGTGGTAAGTCATATACATAGTAGTAGATAAATGTTAAGGGTAAGTCATGCACATAGCAGTAGAAATATGCAAGGTGTAAGTCATAGACAAAATAGTAAATATATGACAGGGTAAGGCATATACATAGTAGTAGATAAATGTCAAGGGTAAGAAATAGACGTAGAAGTAGATATATGCCAGGGGTAAGTCATATACATAGTAGTAGATAAATGCCAAGGGTAAGTCATAGACAAAGTAGTAAATATATGACAGGGGTAAGGCATATACATAGTAGTAGATAAATGTCAGGGGTAAGTCATAGACGTAGTAGTAGATATATGCCAGGGGTAAGTCATAGACAAAGTAGTGAATATATGACAGGGTAAGGCATATACATAGTAGTAGATAAATGTCAGGGGTAAGTCATAGACGTAGAAATAGATATATGCCAGAGGTAAGTCATATACATAGGTGTAGATAAATGTCAAGGGTAAGTCATAGAAAAAGCAGTAGAAATATGCCAGGTGTAAGTCATAGACAAAGTAGTAAATATATGACAGGGGTAAGTCATATACATAGTATTAGATAAATGCCAGAGGTAAGTCATATACAAAGTAGTCAAGATATGACAGAGGTCAGTCATATACATAGTAGTAGATAAATGCCAGGTGTAAGTCATAGACATAATAGTAGATATATACAATGGGTAAGCCATAGACATAGTAGTAGATGTATGCCAGGGGTAAGTCTTAGACATTGTAGTAGATGTATGCCAGGGGTCAGCCGTAGAAATAGTAGTAGATATATGCCAGGGGTAAGCCATAGACATATAGTCTGGTGGTTTTAGCCAATGAAAAAAAGTTTATGAGAGCTGGAATGTAAATACTTTGAGATACAGACTTTATTATAGTTTAAACATCCCTGGTTTGTCTGAGTGCTGTCTCCAAAAATATATATGACCATTATATGCAAATTATAGAGGTCAAAATGTCTTGCGTTGAAACTGATATTTCCACATAATTTTCGGCACTGATGCAAAGATTCATGAATAAATTCTCATTATACAAGATTTGATTTACATTTATAGGTTTAAATAAACCATACACTTGTATCGAATTAATGAATTATGACTCGTGCTCGAAAACGCATTGCATGCTCATATATAAAGGTTAAAGGTCATTGGGTATATATACAGAACAAAATAGCTAAACTCATTTACTAATTTTCCAATATCTTTGCAAATTCTGTAAATACAATTTTGAAATTTGACATACTTTTAGCACCACGTGTGGTTAGTAAAATAGTAAAATTTCAAAAATATTTAGAGATGCCAACATATAATTTTATTCAATTTACTAACTCACCCCATTTGTAAACAAGCCACAAAAACACGTAAAAGCTATGTTTTAGTAAACAAGTGAATACTATTTGTTAGAATAAGAACTGTTCATGCTAACATTTTTTAGCGAATGGTTAAATATAATGAATGCTGTGTTTAGAAAAAGCAAGTTAACGAAGTTATTTCATTATCTTCCCAAAATACGTTTTCATTTATAGTATGTACATGCACATTGTAAAAAAAATCTTTACTTTTTGTGACCTGTCAAAAAATTGGTTGAAATCGTATAATGAATGAATATTATATCTGAGAACGTTTTTTGTTTTGTTGAAAGTTCGGCATTTTATCAATAACATAGTGTTCTGAGTGTACACAACATTTCAAGGAGTATTTTATGCTATTTTTTGAAGATATTGGCAAACACAAATGGGGGCACCTAGCTATTTTCTTCAGTATATATTAGTTATAAAATTATACAATTTTATAAAAGCTTTTATTTTACAAAGTAAAAACGTCTCAGTAAATCTTTATGTAATATTTGCATATTTTCATAAAATACTGTTGAAGTTCACCTTCTGGCAGGACTTATTGTAAAGTTTTAAATGTTTTTTTTGTTGCTTTATTAGCTCAACATTTCGAATAAAAACTAGAACTGCACTCGCCCCAGCGTCGGAGTCGGCGTTGCCGTTGGTTAATGTTTTTGATAAAGTCAAATATCTCTGTTACTATCAAAGCTATTGACTTGAAACTTAAAATATTTATTTATTACCAAAGTCTACACCAGAAGAAACAATCTCCATAACTCCGATTTGAATTTTGATGAAGTTATGCCCCTTTTTGACTAAGAATTTTGGTAAAAGTTTTTGATAAAGTCAAATATCTCTGTTACTTATGATCAAAGCTATTGACTTGAAACTAAATAGTTCTTTACTATCAAAATTTACACCAGGAGAAACAAACCCTCTAACTCTGATTTGAATTTGAGTTATGCCCTTTGTTAGCTTAGATTTTCTGGTTAAAGTTTTATCAAGTTTTTACTGGTAAAGCTGTAATTCAGAGTCAAGCAGTGAGAAAAGTCGAGCACGCTGTCTTACGGACGGATCTGACTTGTTTTAATTCGGGATGAGACTACTTAACCAGTTATTTCTTATTAAGATAATTTCCTTTATCTAACTAATGCAATCAGTTTGATCATACAAATGCTTCTCAGTTTAAATGTCACAAATATATGTCATAGGTCGCAGTAAGTGCTATGAAATATAAATAAACATGGTCATATTGCCTACTGAAAAGATACATAACCTTGCATATAAAAGGGTATTATTACAACAATGCTTACTTTTATTGATAAACTATTCAATCACGTTTATATTTGGAAGAACTGAAAAAATTGCCAATAAATTATTCGTTTCTCTTTTCAGAAGGGTTAGGTATATTATTTCATTCTATGATTAGAAATCGTCATGTATCCGAAATAAATAAAACACAAATAAACGCACACCCTTTAGAAAGATTCGGGATATAGGCTTGTTTAGTTATGTAAGCTATATAAACTTGAATACCTTTACCCCGCAGAATAGAAACGATTTTAATGTACAGTTTGTTGTCTAACCTTCTATTGCATTTAACGGAAGATATTTCTTAAAGTGGCACGTACAACAACGTTCACTGTCAAGAGCTTTGTTGGCTTAATATAACAAAAAGGATATAAACTAGTATAGACAGTTTCCTGCACATTGTATCTCCTCTTATTATGTGCAAATCAAATGTCAATTTGATACCTTGAATAATTTTTCACTTATGTTCAGGACAAGCATAATTTAATATGATAAAAGAATGTGGTTTGTTGGTGTACACTTCCTTAAATTGTTCCTTTAAGAATCAATCCCTAGAACCATTTCTTGGAAAATCTTTAAAAAAGGTATTAAAAGAGGGTAATTTAAAAGTGTCAGTTACAAGAGTTCTTTTTCTTTTCCAGTAAATATATCTATCCCAGTATGCAGTTTATATAAAATTCTTTTTCCATTTGTAATGTTCAGGACAAATAAATTTGATAAAGAAAGATAATTTTAAAGAGTAAGCACGATGGCATTATTTCCTCTCAACGTACCTTGTCATAATGTGGAAAAGTTGCACAAAATCCCTTAGACAATTTTGGAGTTGTCCTAACACAAAAATTAATTAAAGGAATGTTATTATGAAGAAAGCAATGTTAAGTTATGGTTCTTGTACACAAGAACGTCTCTTAATGTCATCTAATTTTATATGCAGATTGAATAAAGTCTCTTCACCACTTTTAGAGTTATAGCCTGAACAACTCAATTAGATAAAATAAACACAGCAATTTGTCTTAATGTCACATATTTTTGTCTTTGTATGCAGTTCCCTTCGCACGTTTACACCAAATGCCACTAAGGATGATCAAAGTAGATGATTGGTAAAATCAAACAATATATCCGTCCAAAGGCATTTTTTACAAACCGCATGCTAAAACAGCATTTTCTTTTCAAAGTAGCTGGCGGGAGGCATATATATATATATAAATAATAACTAATATATATAATATATATTATATAATTCATGAAAAGGTGTGTACTGTATGGCTATGTGTATATAGATTATAACTATATATATGATATAATTCATGAAGAGGTATGTACTTTAAGATTGTCTGGAAATCTATAATTGCTGAATGCTTTCAAATGTGGATATCTGCATTTTAGAGAACGAATGAGATTTTATTTTTATATTGGTAAGAAGTAAATAAAAATGTTATTAAATAATATTATGATAATATCATATTTAAGGATAGTAATTAATAAACAAATAAAAAGCAAGATATTTATATGGTACTAATGAATAAAACAACAGTGAAAGTTAATACCAGAATTGGTCAATGCATATCTACAATATTTTATTATTTGTATTGCCATCATAACAATGCTGTATTACCTATATATACAATAAAGTTGTGACTTGCGTCTGTGTTCATATTCTGGAAATGTAGTATTGTTAATAGCTTTTTTTATATATCTATCAGAACCAAACGTAATTTCATTTTTGAATTAGTTCTTAAACTGATGAAAAACACATTTATTATACTATATGATATAAAACGGATGTAATTTTATCTAAAAACAAAAGGGAAACTTAATGTGGGTGCATGTGACCTTAACCTTTGCACATGTCATATTGTTTATAATGGTGAATATTTAAGTGGCGTCGGTGGAATATACCAACAAAAATTCAAGCCAATATATGTATTATGTAAGGATGATGTCGACTGTATGTGGGAGTCACTAAAACATGTATACGTGCTTGTAAAATTTATCATTACAGAACAATATTCAGTTTTGTCAAATAATTCGTTCATGTGAAGTTAACAGAATAGCAGCATAGGGCAATGAGTTCATATAAACTTTCGGAGCTGTTTAACTGCGTTCCTATATGAAAACTCATCTAGGTTATTGGTATATAACACAACATTTACATGTTTTGATATAAAAGTTTGAAAAAGGTAATGTTTCTTGTTTAAAGTGGGTAATGGACGAAAGTCCCCACCTGAAATGGATGGATCAACTTATTTCCAGCGGAGCCCACGGCAGGTGTGATATTTACCTTCCCAGCATCCAATCTAGGCTGATAGTGCTGGAACAGTATCAGTACTGAACACTAGTCGGGATATCAGATGCGACCTTGAATCGAACCCTGACCGCTGGAGTTGTAGCCCAGCCTGCTAAATACTGGGCCACTCACTCTCTATCAATGGAGAGTTTTAATGAACAAAAGACATAATATAATTAAGTAACGTATGTACCAATAAGCTTCAGCTGGTGAAAAACTGCATTTTAAAGTAATTTACATAAAGAATTATTCAAAAGTCATATAGAGATGATTGTTAACTAAGCACTGAAACTTAATGCTCATTGTGTAATAATATAACGTTACGGTAGATTTTAGATTTTTTTCATTTTCTTGTAAATATAAATATATCTACGGCGGTATTCTACATAAAAAAAAAATAAATCTTAATAATTATAACCTCCCTTTATTACATATACAATTTTGATAAATACCGTCTACAAAGTTTGTTTGGAACCTAGTTTGATTAATTCTGGCATACATCATATTTGCCTCATAAATTAGCACACATAAACAATTAGATTACTTTTTCACGTTTATCAATAATATTTTGAAAAATATAGCTATATTAGAGAATCCAATATCGGCCCGATGTCAATCCGACTTACGAAATAGTTACACTGATTGATGTCGATTTTAATATTCTGCAGCAGTTCAACGGTCAAATCACGGCGATATATGGTCATTTTGTGTCGATTCGCCGTAAAACTTAACTCACTCACTCACAACGGCCCGACGTCGACCCTACATCGGCACATTCTGCCGACATTATACCTGTTCCGGGCCGATATAGTCATGCTGGCTGGGATATTGCTTATGTCTGACTGTAACTTCACATAAACATTGTTCAGCATACAAACAATATATGTGCAGGGGATGAACCAATTATCCACAAGCTCAAGGTCACCAAGGTGTTATAAGTCAAACTCACTTTATACGAACTCATCTGGACCTGTATCAAACGAAATTCGTATTCTTGAATGTATGACACCGGATAATTTGTCCGAGCATGTTGGACAGTGTCACTGGTATCATCGGTGAATAGATACTAATATATGGAAGTAGTTAATAGCTGTAGACTGCTAAGGTTAATCTTCAGATAACATTGAAATTTCTCAACAAAAGTCATACTTAAACTGGTAAAACTGTAGGTCCAAAGCGCCAAATTATATCAACCGCCAACATTATTTCTGTTATATCATTCTTAATGGGAAGAAAGTTTGTATATTTTGTAAGACACGGCCTACCTAGATCGTCAATAGAATGTCAATAATGTGTTTAGAATTATTTACACCTCGTTAAATCTTGACCTGTCTATTAATTAAATTGTTTTACATTGAGATAATACATAAACGAACTACTCCATTGTCCAATTACCACGCAGCACAAGGTTGACAATATCATTATTTTCAACACATTTTATTTACTTCTATTAAATATCAGCACTTTAGAGTTTCAAACTATTAAATAGTTAAAAGTAACAAGGGCGACTTGGCCGCTGACTTCTAGAATTAATTCGTATCAAAAGATGAAAAATATAACATTTATTATAATAAGCTAATTGAACTTCAAAAACGTGTTCGTTTCTACCGATTATTCGTTAAGTTCGCAATCAGCGAAATAATTTTACAAAGGAAATAGAAGGACTCGGCCGGGGGATCCGGATTTTGTAGTTTTATCCTAAAAGCGAGTTCGTAATAAGTGGGCTCGACTGTAATTAGGTAATTTATAAGGTTAAAGGTTTTCGGCAACCTTTGTTTTTCTTTGTTGCTATAGCTTATATCTAACTGTAGGATCACATAATCATTGTTCAGCATACAAACGAAGTATGTGCAGGGGCTTAGTCCATTATACCAAAGGCCATGGTCACCAAGCTGTTATACTTGGATTTAGTTTCATATTATATTTTTCCGAAAGCTTCGTTTTCAGACATATTTCTGGTACGTTGAAAGATAATGACTTGAAATTAAAAAGTATATCTTTATAATGATCATATACATGTGTGGTTACAATCCCCATAACTCTAATTGTATTTTTGGCAGACATAATGCTCCTTTCATACTTGGCAATCTTTGCTCTCTTGTTATAACTTTAGTACAATGTAAGTTAATGACTAGGTGTATCTTCATTTAAAGTAAAGGTCTCTTTTTGAGGCATCAATTCATTTTACTGTAAAATCGCCGAATAGTGAAGCGCGCTGTCTTAAGGACAGCTATTGTTACCAGACAGTCACAAGAAACGCCCGTCATCTAACTTTGCCTAATTCAAGGGGCATAATCCAAGAGGTTTGATGCGATTTGTCTGGTTATTGTCCTTGACCGAGTTATAATTTCCACAAACATTGTAGGCAAGTTTGGTGAAGATCACATGGAAACTGTTCGACTTGGAGTACAGACAAGGCTTGGTTTTTGAACTTGGCCGAGATATATGCCACTAACATTGTCAGCAAGTTTGATGAAGATCAGATGAAAACTGTTCTACTTAGAAAGCGGACAAGACTAAATTCGCAGTTTTTCGAGTAATCCTATGGCCATAACACAAGAATGCCTAGGGCGATTTGGCTGGTTGTCGAACTTGGCTGAGATGTTATGCCTATAAACATTGTCAGTAAGTTCGGTGAAGATAGGCCGCCACGGGTGTTCACATAATATGCCACGCTCTTTCAGAGACGGGCAGATAAAATGAATATTTAACAATGAAACTACATTTGTAGAAGCATTTTACAGAAGATAGACTTCAGTACGTCATAATAAGTGGTATTCTTGTGTGAAAATTGTGTTCGGCCAGATTTAAAACAGATTACAGATTGTAGCAGTAAATTTGTATGTCTTGAATTTCAGGGATCAATCTCTGACACAATAAATAAACATGGATCTTTAAAAGAACCAGAAGCTGCCAAGTATACTCAACAGGTGCTTGAAGGCCTCGTCTACTTACATGAAAATGGGATAGTCCATAGGGATATTAAAGGTATGTTCTTATTTGATGTTTAAGTTAGCCAGCGTATATTCTCCATTAGATTAATTGGTCACTGACAGAGTGATATATGGACACTTATTGACTGTCGGCAAATTAAAAATTCTATTTTCCGCATGCGATATCGACATTCTCGGGTCTTCATGGAAAGCCGTGCTCTCGTTGAGACTCATTAAAGTCTGAAAAATATCAGACTGCCAAATAAATATATGTAATCACACTTTAGTTGAAGTCTTATTACATGTCCATTAACTTAGGATGAAAAGACTTGATCACACTAGTCTGTTATTTTGCATGGTTGTTTACTGTGCTTCCATAAGATCTCCTTATAGTAACATTAACCTTCTTTGCAGTACAAATGTTATAGTCATGGATGCGTGTGTGGGACAGTTAATATATACATTATTTAAGCCTATAAATATATTCAAGAGCTGATCTTACAATGGCATGTACCACCTGAAAATTGAATAGAGAACTTACTGTACTAGTACTGAATCTATAGACATTGCTTAAGTTAACAGCCATCTTTTACATAACTGATATACTGTAAAAAGTACATTTAACCGAAAACGAAAAGAAGCATTTCTGCATAGTAGTTTTGCTATATTTCTTACAGTTTAATTTCCAAAGTAGCCTTTTTAAAAGCTAAAAGTTATAGATAATCTGCACAGTAAATTTCAGGTTACCGATAATGTAAATTTTAGACAATATCCGTATATTCTATTTCAGGTGCTGTAGTATTACGAGACAACATACGTTTTCTGATTCAGGTGCTAATGTGTTACAAGACTAAACATATTGCTGCTTTCGGTGTGAATGTATTTTAAAACTGCGGTTATTCTCTGTTTCAGGTGCAAACGTATTACGAGACAGGACCGGCAATGTGAAGTTGGCAGATTTTGGTATAAGTAAACGATTACAAACTATAGGTAGTGTGTCAGGACACAAGTCTTTCCCGGGAACACCGCACTGGATGGCTCCAGAGCTGATCAGAGGAGAAACTTACGGGGTAAAAGTCGATATTTGGTAAGACATTTATTTTAAAGGCCAGCATGTGCTATTGAATTATTTGTTTCTATTAATAATTTTGTTTTCAGTTCTAGCCGACTGTCTCAGTATTGTTAAAAAAATGGTTAAGGCCCAACTTAGGTCAGTGTTTGAACCAACCTGAGGTAATTATTCATACTTTTCTTAGGTCATGGTTTGTACCAAGCTGGTCATGTTTGGTAACTTGTTGAGGTCATGGTCATACCCAAGCTGGTCATGATTGATACCTGGTTCAGTTTATGGTTCATACTAATCTAGTCATGGTTGATATCTGGTTGAACCGATGGAAAATACCTAGCCGAAGTCGGTTTCCTACCCGCTAAGGTCATGACTGCATCTTTCGCATTGAAATTGGTTCAGAATACTTCAAACTATCATCTTATGTTGACTTCAACATTGCAATATAAAACAGATCAAAAACATTTGCGTTTGCTATTTAAAACAATGGCAAGTCAATAGCTGTTTTGCTTTGATTAATCTTTTTTTCAATGTCCCTGAAGTCTTCAGTTGGGTACCATTTTACATTTTTGACATGAGATATTTGCAAATTAATGTCTGTTTATGTGCAGGAAAGGTGCACAAAATTTATGAAATTTATCTATTTAGATGTTGGCAACTAAGTGATGCTGTTAACAAGTGGTTTTTCTTACAGCATATTTACTACAATAAATTATTGTTTTCAGAATTAATTACAAGTTGTAGTGCGAGTTAATTAAGAAGTAGTTTCAGGGCAGACTCTGAGATCAGAACTAATTTGTTTGCATTTAAAACAATAAGTACAGTTTGACATCCCTAAATATTCTTCTCATGCTGACATGACTCCAATACTTGCCATTGAAAGACCAGTATTTTGGGGAATTTGAGATATTTCATCATTGTTAGGAATCGTTTTGAGCTTTTCAAGCCAGTAGTAGCTTGTAGAGTTATCGGTGTCCATCGTTTCATTTTCTTTGGTTCGCAAGTAAGCACACAGAATGTGTGTTTGCAGTTCGCTAAAAATTTTATGTATGTAAATAGTGCCATTTAGCCACTACTGTGATGGTGTGTCATTAAACACAAATCAAATCAAATTTGTGACATTTGAAAAAAAGTGATTTTAATGTTTGATAAGTCATTGTTACAAAGCTACCTACATTTCAGGAGTGTTGGATGTACTCTTGTCGAGATGTTAACAAAGGAACCTCCTTGGGCTGAATTGGAACCCTGTGCTGCCATCTATAAAATAGGGACTGAGGATTTTCCGCAATTTACGCTTCCGAATGATTTATCTCCTTGCGTTGATGACTTTTTGAGACTGACGTTTAAACGCATTCCTGGAGAACGACCTTCTGCTGAGGATTTGTTACTGCATTCGTTTGTCTTAGAGGGGCAGAGGCGGAGCTGTACTTGGCAGAGAGGAAAATAAATGCTTATAGCATTTAGGGCCAGTGTAAATTGATTTCTATATTCAGATTGGTAAAGAAAGTAAAGAAAGGAGGTTCTAATTAAAACCAACTTCCGAATTGTTGTAGTTGTTCGGAAACAATAAATATATTTTATTTTCAGCCTAAAAGTAGGCAATGAAAATAGATTTTGAGAAACATTTAGTTGCCATTATATGTGCACATTTAATTGTATGTTTTATGTGAAACAGACGAAGGAAATGCACACGTTACAGTCTGTTAAATTGAAGAACGACATTACAACATGATTAATTTTGAACATGATTTGAATTAACACATTTTGCAGGGTTAATTTGAAATAGATTATTAAATAAGTACATTTTCAGTGAAAGCATGCTTAATTTCGCCCAGAACTTACAAGTTTATAATTATGCACATTACAGCAAAATTAATTAGGCACGCATTTTATTCATTTGTTTACACAAATTGCCACATTGTTAATTTAAAACAGGATATCCAGGTAATTTGCATATTTAACCATAATCAAACTAACAATCCGCTAACAATCTGGCAGTTGTAGGTTATAATTCTGAGTGAGACGCATTTCCATGGTGACTAAAGTAAATGTATCCAGGTATTTTGCCCTTACTTCCTTTTGATGAAATTGTCAGTTATTTTCCAAGAAAGAGGATAATGCTTGTAATGTATCCAGGACTTTTTTTATGAAATGACTTCTATAAATAATTGAAATATGGTTGGAAGATGCTGTCCCCACCCCAAGACAAACATACACCTATTAAAAGAGGGGAAAACGGTCACATCTCAGCAGCAGCAAGTAATGAAAGTCTTGGTTTATTTTTCACTGAATACCAAGAAGATCTGCACATGTTAGCATGTTCAGTATAAATTAAAGTAAGTTTAATTGGTATTAATAAGAAGATTAATAGTGGTTTAGTTTAAAGAATGGATCAGAAAATAGGGCACATTTTTCAGGATGATTTCTTGGAAACTTTAATAAGTAAACATTCACCACTGCATGTACTGTTGATATAGTTCGTAATTATTAAACTTATGGCATAATTTATTTGAAAAAAAGATCGAACTGTGTCAGACTTATTTTTAAACTAATATTGAAAAAATATTTGTTTACATTTGTGGTAGAAAAATACTTAAATGTATTTCATAGCTTGTACAAAATGATACTTTTGAAAAATAGACATGGATCTGCTTTCACCATTTGGTGATATTTAGTTTGCACATTTTGTTTTGATGAGTCAATTGATGGGTGCCTTATATATACTGTGAAATTGTAAATATTTGTGTGGATAAATGTTCATGGATTTTGTTGTTGCGTCAATCCATCAAAGTATAAAGCCAATGAATAAGTAAACTTACCAAGGCTACATAATATTATCTTTAAAGATTGAAGTAAACAAATTCATATCCCTTGTTAATGGCCATTTTGGTCAAAACCATCAAATGTCATGTCCACAAAATAAAATTATTTCACATTAGGTAGAGTGAATGGTGTCCAGGCTAGTACACCATAGTGTCAGTTGTAACAGTCCACATAAAGATGTTAGAAATTTCAACATTTTTTTTGTACACAACTAAGGCACATGCAAAAAAGGAGCATTTTATTACTCGATTTTCACTGAATAATTAAAAATGTTAGAACGAAATATATCTGGTAATTTCATGGTGAAAGATGTCAGTTATATTTAACATTGGTACAGAACTACAAAATGCGTTACATTTTGTTAAAATCCATTTGTTTCTTTAAGAAATATTGAAGAAACGTGACAGGTACACAATGGAAGATAAATTACCACTTGTTCAATATCCATAGTACATATTTACCGAACTCCGCGTTTTAGGTATGAGATGCGCGATTGAAATGGGTTAGTCTATTTTCTCGTTCATGACCATGGTTCTTATAGAATTCCTAGGAGAAGGGTATAACATGTACAGAGGCATTTTTTTCTGGTCTGGTGCCAGTGGTAGGTCATATTCAACTGGTTCCCTAGAACAGTGTTCCAAAATTGTAGAATAGTTTTCTGAAATTGTTGTTATTGCGATGAGGTAGAACATATTCCTTTGGCTCTCTAGAACATTGTTCCAAAATTTTAGAATAGCTTTCTGAGATTGTTGTCAAAGAGATAAAGTAGGCCATATTCCATTGGCTCCCTAGAACAGTGTTCCAAAAGTTTAGAAAAGTTTTCTGCATGTGTTGTCATTGAGATAAAGTAGGTCATATTCCACTGACTCCCTAGAACAGTGTTCCAAACTTTTAGAATAGTGTTCTGAAATTGTTGTCATTGAGATAAAATCGGTAATATTCCTTTGGCTCTCAAGAACAGCGTTCCAAAAATTTAGAATAGTTTTCTGAAATTGTTGTCATTTGGACGAAGTAGGACATATTCAACTGGCTGCCTAGAACATTGTTCCAAACTTCTAGAATAGTTTTCTGAAATTGTAGTCATATATTGAGATGAATTAGGACATATTCCATTGGCTCACTAGAACATCCTTCCAAAATTTTAGAATAGTTTCTGAAATCGTCATTTAGAAAAAGTAGGCTATTACTCTGGCTCCCTAGAACATTCTTCCAACATTTTAGATCGGTATTCTGATATTGTTGTCATTGGGACAAATAGGTCAAATTCCATTCATACCCTAGATCATTGTTCCAACATTTTAGAATAGTGTTCTAAAATTGACGTCAATGGGATGAAACTGGACCCTTTACTGCTCTGGTAACCAGCCTTATTGAGATCATCAGTAACAGATAGGAACCAAGACCTAACTTTCTATTGTTGCAATCATATATTATGCAACTTTTGTTGGCAGCAGATTTTGCTAGATAATATCTTATATACAGAAACAGATTTTGTCCGATTTCTAGTGGAGAAATGATTCATTAAAATCAAAATACTTGCGAAAAACTAATTTGATTTACAGATTTTATTGTAATTATTTCATCAACGATTGTCAGATAATTATTTTTGCTTGCAGCTAATATTTTCTCATGTTATCAGCGTGTGTATATTATACCTTGGACTATAGACTGACTATTATTCACAAAGGTTTTATTATTGGCTTATAGTCCAGTTGTTTTATATTCAGTAATATTTGCAATTTTAATATTTATTATTGTTTTATGTCTCCCCCCGGAGACATATTGTTTTTGCCATCTCCGTCCGTCCGTCCGTCCGTCCGTCACACTTCATTTCCAATCAATACCTGGAGAATCATTTATCCTAGAACATTCAAACTTCATACGGTGGTATGGCTTATGGAGTAGACGGCCCCTATTGTTTTTGGGGTTACTTCGTCAAAGGTCAAGGTCACAGGGGCCTGAACATGCAAAACATTTTCTGATCAATAACTTGAGAGCCACTTGACCCAGAATGTTGAAACTTCATAGGATGATTGGTTATGCAGAGTACATGACCCCTATTGATTTGATTTTAGGGTCACTCTTATATAAGTCAAGGTCACAGGGGCCTGAACATTCAAAACCATTTCCGATCAATAATTTGAGAACCACTTGACCCAGAATGTTAAAACTTTATAGGATAATTGTTTATGCAGAGAGTAGATGACCCCTTTTGATTTTGGGGTTACTCTATTAAAGGTCAAGGTCACAAGGGCCTGAACATGGAAACAATTTCCGGTCAGTTACTTGAGAGCCACTTGACCCAGAATGCTGAAACTTTATAGGATGATCGAACATGCACAGTAGATGACCCCTAATGATTTTGGGATTACTCTCTCAAAGGTCATAGTCACATGGGCCTGAACATTGAAAACCATATTCGGTCAGTTATTTGTGAACCACTTGACCCAAAATGTTGAAACTTCATAGGATGATTGGTCATGCAGAGTAGATGACCCTTACTTATTTTAGGTTCACTTTAATAAAGGTCAAGATCACAGGGGCCTGAACATGCAAAACCATTTCCGATCAATAACTTGAGAACCACTTGACCCAGAATATTGAAACTTCACAGGATGATTGGGCATGCAGAGTAAATGACCCCTATTGATTTTGGGATAACTCTATTAAAGGTCAAGGTCACAGGGGCCTGAGCATGAAAAACCATTTCCAGTCAGTAACTTGAGAACCACTTGACTCAGAATGTTGAAACTTCATAGGAGGATTGGATATGCAGAGTAGATGATCCACATTGATTTTGGGGTCACTCTATGAATGGCCAAGGCCGCAGTCGATAGAACATGGTAATCCATATCCAGTCATTTACTTGAGAACTATTTGACCTAGAAACTTCAAATATCTTAGGGTGATAGGACTTACAAAGTAGATGACCAGTATTGTTTTTAGGGTCATTCCATTAAAGGCCAAGGTCATAGGGGCTGAACTCTTTTCAATCAATAACTTGAGAACCACTTAACCCAGAATGTTGATACTTAATGATTGGACATGCAGAGTAGATGACCCTACTGATTTAAGGGCCACTCGATCAAAGGTCAAGGTCACAGGGGTTTGAACATGGAAAACCTAGTAGGATGATTGGACATGCCAAGATCCCTATTGCAGCCAGCCATCAGTGTCTCTTTGACTTTTGCTCCTGTCCCCTATTGACTTCTTGCCTAAATGACTATGCACTGGGGGAGACATGCGCATTTCTACAAATTTAAAGCATTTTCTAGTTTTACTTATGTTGGCAAACAGTTCAAATCTTGTCAAAACAGCCATGAAGATTTTACTAGGATTTTGATTAATCTCTTCAAGTATTTCTAGCTAATTATCTTTTTTTGGGAGAAATATGCTCAACCCAGGTCATGAGGTCAGAGGTCAAGGTCACAGAGGTCAAAGATGCAGTAGGTTAAATTTGTGTCCGCTACGGATCGTCTTAACCACAGGAACGAGTTTCATGAATTTAAAATCAATTGTTAACCACATTAAGACAACTTGCAGGTCTTGCATCTTGCAAAGTCTCTCTTAATAGGCATCGTTGATAATAAAATTTAGCATAATAAAATATTTCTGATATGTTGTAATAGAAAACAATAATGGCAAATTATTTGTAAAGTAAACCAGGCTGTTAACTATTCAGTTATGTAATAAAAGTGATGTGAATATTACCCAATCTACTTTTGAAGTCCCCATGGCCAAGACTTAAATTAAGAAAATCTATGCAATTTTTATACTTTTTTGTACAGACTTCATCAATACCATTGTTTCCGCATATTGTCAGAAATAAATAACTTGTTAGCTTTTACTTAAACTTAGACAGTGTTGTCAGTAGATTCAATTTGTCAACTGTTTCTGTATTCACATCAGTGACTTCATGATTTGTCAGAAATTTCCAGATTGCCAGAAACAAAATTTTTGCCATACTCAGAAAATAGTATTTCATATAAAATAAATCTATTTGTTATTTTGCAAAAATAAATATATTTGTGTTAAGTGTCAGACTTTTTGTTTGACTTATTATGTTAAGTTGTGTATTTGTTAAAGGTGAGGCTATAACAAGATAATTTCCGAGGTAGATAAGCATTACAGTCAAACCTGTCATAATGGTCATCTGTATTAAGCAGCCATTTGCCTTAGGCAGCCTGTCTGTGAGCTTTTCTCTAAAGTTCCAAAATTGATTTTTCATTCTAATTTCAACCAAACCTAAGTAGCCATCTGCAACCGCATTGTATCATTTCCTTTGCTGGCTGCTTAATACAGGTTTGACAGGATGTATTAAAATGTATTGTACTAAGGCAAATGAAAGTATCGTAATAAGGCAAATGTAAGTACAGTCAAACCTCTGTAAAAGACCACCTCTGAAGAGAGACCACCTGACTCTAAAGACCACATGTTTTGCTTCCCATTTTATGATTCACAGTGGATTTTAATCTGTGAAAAAAGACCACCTCCCAATAAAGACCACATTTTGATTCTTCCAAGTTTGACTGTATTGTGATAAGGCAAATGAAAGTATCATAATAAGGCAAGTGTAAGTATCATAATAAGGCAAATGTAAGTAGTGTAATAAGGCAAATGTAAGTATCATAATAAGGCAAATGTAAGTAGTGTAATAAGGCAAGTGAAAGTATCGTAATAAGGCAAATGTAAGTATCGTAATAAGGCAAATTATAGTATCGTAATAAGGCAAATGTAAGTATTGTGATAAGGCAAATGAAAGTATTGTAATAAGGCTAATACATTCAGCATTATCCAAGTTACTAGGATTTGTACTGCCACCAGAGAAATGTTTTTTAGTTTTATTTTAATTAAAAAAGTGCATTCTCTGAGGACTTACTGGACTCAATGTTATTACAATATCTGGTTCTTTTTGATCATGGAATCCATTTAATGTAGATTAATAATTGCCTTCTACTTGTGGTAAGGGCAGTGAGAAGTGTTGTTCATTTCATTACCTCTTATAAAGAGACTCAGTTAAACCGGTCATATTACTGTTTTGATTGGATGAGATTTAGGTTTGCAAAAGGTCTTCTCATATAGGCTTAATTGTCAGTTATTGGTATTGGCCTAGAATTATATATACTGTTAATGATATAGATATGAAAATATGTTTGTTGCAAGATTGTTTATACTGTTGTTTTTTGTTAATAAAAAATTGATTGTTGCATGGTAGCAGGGAGTCTTTATACGTAAACCTTTTGAATAAGTAATTTTATGGATTTAAGAAGGGTGTATAGAAGTGATTACTTCACTGTAAGAACAAACTAACTGTCTACCTATCGATAAAGTTCACCCTCGGGAGCATCCAAAAAGCTTTATTTGCAAATTGTCTTTATTAACTGGTTAAAATATATTGTCTTTAGTTTCAGGCGATCTCTCTTCACAGCTAGTCTGTAAAAGAGCAAAGATCTAATTGTATTTTCTCATTTAACAAAAAAAGGACATTAATTTTTAACTTTTTCACAGTAAAAATTGCTACATTTTCTCTGGAAAAATGGATTAAAAGAAATATTTCTCATTCAAATGGGGAAAAATGAACTTTTCCATATGGGATTTTATATCTCTACACCATCCCCTAAACATTCACAAATGAGATGAATTGAAAAGTGCTTGCCAGAATCAATTCTAGAGAGTTTTCCTTTATGTTAAAATGTAGATTCCATTGTTTTGTAAATACTGATGTCCCTACTTGACATGAAAAGCAAAATGTTATATAGTTTATATCTTGCTTTTAGCTCACCTGAACCAAAGATTTACGATGAGCTGTTAGTACATGTTGATAGTCCGGCTTCTGTTATCTATTTTTCACAGTTTTGTATAAACAACTTTTTCTCATGAACTTCTTCTTGTGAACCACACAACGGAATTTGATCAAAGTTGGTTAAAAGCTTCCTGGCATTGATTTCTAAGGTTTGTTAAAATGTTTTGGTTTTGCCGCAGGACTTTAAATAGAAAAAACAACAACAAAAAAACAAAACATTTAAATGATTTATTGAAATAAACTGCCGGATGGATCTTGACCAAACTTCTTCTGTAGTGTTCACAAACTAAGCACCCAAGATAGAAACACAAAAGAAAAATCCTTTAAATTGGTTTTAATTAGGGTAAAAGCCATCAAACCATGTGTTCTTGTGAACCATTTGCTGAATTTTGACCAGACTTTTGCCTCCACCTCAGTGTTTTTCATTTGAAGCTAAAGGACCTGTCATGATAATTGGCAATTATGTTTAATCAAAAATATTCTGGTATGCTAATACAACATGCTCAAGTCAGCTATATAGTTCCTGCTAGCACAAACCAGAGAAGTAGGAATCGCGTAATTTATGTAAAATTTGGAACTTTTAAAATTGCCAGTTGCTACCTTGCTTTTTCTATAACTTTGTTATTTAGGTGAGCGATGTAGAGCTGCATGCGGCCCTCTTGTTCATTAATTTGATACATTGTAAATATACATGTTTCTAATTTTGAAACACATTATTTTGTATAATCAAAAGATGTGCTACTTCTGTTCTTGTAATATCAATATAAATCTATTATACTGTGTGTGATTTAACCATGGCTTGTTGAAGAGGTATTCAAAATATGCTATTAATATTGAAATAAAATATTTGAACTATGTACATCATTGTGTTCTTCTTCATGACATTACTAAATTTTCAAATGTTGATCAAAGCCGGTAAATGTGTTATTTAACCTAGATGTGTGGGAAGGCTACTTTTGATATTTAGACAACTTGCTCATTACCTCCTCTGAAAACTATGCTCTTCAAAGTAGGAGACCCATAATGTCCTATGAGCAAGTAACATATCTTCTGTATGAAATTAAGACCTTCTCAGTTTTTGCACAGAAACTTATATGCACATTGAGCTACAAATCACCTAACAAGAATACTTAATAACACAAACATTGTTGAGTGTCATTATGTGTCCACTACCAGAAAGGGTTAGATTTCAAAACATTTAATAAGTCCCTAAGTTTTTTTATAATGCTCTAAAACTTTAAGTTTTCAGGTTAAGTGTTAGTTACACAACAAAATATTTATACATAAAAGATATTTCTCTCCCGGATCATCATTAGCAGATATTATATATTGTCCAAGTTTGAACAGATTTCCCTTTAAAACGAATGAGAGTGTGACACCAAAAAATACTCTATACCGGTTATATTAAAGGTGACTGTCAATTCTATCAAACAGTGAATGAGCAAACTATACGTTATATATATATTCAAAATACACGATTTGCACAGAATTATATACTACACATGCGCAAAATTGTCTGCAGTCTCATCCGCAGTGGCCTCCCCCTACAGTAATGCAGCGCAACATTTCGTGTTCTATGATGGAACGTTAATTCGCTTTATAACTTTTAAAGGTTTGTATCATTTATAAGAGATTCATAAAGTATATGAACCCATGGAAAGGTCTTTTAGTCAAAACTAGATATGTGCCCATAGGACACAGGTGCTGCCCCCACACCACACGAATTCTGGCACAGTGACTGTACATGGTTTCATGACTCTAGGTGAAATATTTTTAGATATTTGTGATACAAACCTTTACGAATTTCATGTGTAATTTTCACTAAGTCAAGGACCATAGCTTTGGCCTATCTAATCGAAATCCAAAACAAAAAACAACAACAAAATCACTAGGTGCACAACTTCACATGCTATAAAACAATTGACTCCACCTCAAGTACATTTTTAGATGCATGGGACACAAACTTATTTTTTTGACTTAGTCAAGAGCCATAACTCTGGCTTTTCAAAATGAAATAGAAAAACTCACAGGGACAAATTCGCGTGCTGTATAATATTCCTACATGGTTTCATGACTCTAGGTGAAATATTTTTAAGATATTTGAAACACAAACTTTATGTGTATTTTTCACTAAGTCAATGCACCATAGCGTCAGTCTGGTTGAGTGAAATCCCAAACAGAGCACCAGGTGCGCAACTTCATATGGGTGTGATATGTCTCCAACGATGTCATTTTAATTGTTGTTGTGGCGTTAAAAGTACTTTCATGCCGATAACTTCAAATTTACTCAGCCCAAAAAGCTAAATTTGTTTCAGTTATAAATGCAATAGAATACATAATAAAAACATTACTATCTTTACTTCAAGAAATATTCACTCTGTCCGTGCGTTCGTATTTCAGCTGCATAACTCGTGCATATTTCTCAATAAATAATCAAATGACCTAAACATTGTAAATATCGGTTTCAATACATTTTGTTTCGCTTCAGAACTATAACAGGGACCTGCTTTGCCGACTGGTTAATGTCGCTGATGTAGGTTCGAAACCTCGTCAAGGGAGTAGAATTCTTCATGTGAGGAAGCAATCCAGCTAGCTTACAGACGGTGCATGCTTCTACCCAGATGCCCGCTCATGCCTGAAACAATGCATAGAAGGGCACCTTGAGACGTCGAACAAAAGCTTGAAAAGTCGCCATATGACCTTTATTGTGTTAGTGTGAATCTAAACCCGATAAAAGCAAAAACGAACGTTATTATTACATCTGGAGAAGATTGTTGTGATCAACTGAAACTGAATAAATTGATTAAACGCCTATTTTTATACAAAGATATATTCAATGGCGTTGTACATAATAATAATGATAATTGTTATAACAATATTAATAATGACAATGATAATAATAACAGCCTTATTGTAACACACAGTCATGACCGCACCCCTCCCCTTGAGGTCATTTACCCCTATTGTGAATACCAGTGCTTAAAGCATCACATGGTACGCCCAGACGAGCTGCATAATATATATAGGTTCAAACCCCCCGGTTAACGGTTCCATCATATACAATTAAAGAAAGACATACTACACACTAGCCTACCCATAGAGCCTTATCAACAAGTGCGTTTAATTAAACAAACCTTGGAAATATTAATGTTGAAATCTACATACAATATATCTTCTACCATTTGGCAGTAAACGATGATACAGTGGGGGGTTATAATCAAATTGAAGGAACCCAGTTTGAGTTTTGAGACCAGTCTCACTACTCCAGCGTTTGATAGGTTTATTCTGATCTCAATTCTTTAAAATTGACCAATGGCAGAGTCACATTTGGTCCCCAATCTTAGTTTTTTACCTCAGACAAATGACTTTTTGTTGACACTTTATTTTCAAAAACAACAGGTGTGTACACGTAAATAATTATAATAAGTGATTTGTTTCAGACTGGGAATAAATGAAAGTGAAATACAGGTTCCACGTCGCCACAATATAATGTTTATTGCTTGAAATGATTTGTGTGAAAGTTCTTTCATTTCCTGCCTCTAATATTTGTTATTACATGTCTCCTTATATAAATTGCCGGTCGACTGTTTTTTTTTCTATTGGTCGGTTTATAGTACAACAATAAACTTTGCTGGGCTAAAACAAAAAATAAAAACAAAGTAAGAAAAATTTACTTCTCATGTCGTGTAATAAAACAGTTATTGAATGGCTATACTTGGGACTTCGCACAATAAATTTGACTATTGACCTGCAGACCTTTTAAACGGTGGCCTAATGGATAAGGCACCTGCTCCGCAATCGGGAGGTCAAAGGTTCGAGGCGGGACTTGTTACTGAAGAGAGATCGGTCGGTGAGCCGCCAGCTAGTTAAATAATGGTTACCGATTGGCTACCTGCCTGGTGCCTGGCATTAAAAAAGGAATTGGGAAGTAATGATGTTTAATGTTTGCAGGTGCCTCATAAGCAAATTTGGCTGACCATTTCAGTAGGGATGACACTATACTAAACAAACACTTTACTTTAGTTTACTTTATTATTATATGTCTCCTTATAAATAGTCTGTATACCTTATTAATCTCTTGACTTCAGATAGATTTAAGTAAATACTTCAAGAAAACAAATATTATTTCTGATGCCATTTAATAAGGTACATATCGAATGGCTAGACGTTAGACCTCGGGCAATAGTTTTGACAATCGACCGGCAAGTCGTTCGGAAAGTGCATATTATGGTCAAAATAGCCCATTTCTTTTTCACGTGTCTTATTGTTTATAGTCTCCTTTTCCCCTATATATCCCAGCTTTATGATATGTTTTCAAAGCGTAATTCCATCTTATATTTCATAAGTTATCAAACATGTCGCTAGGGTGCTAGAGGGCGTGAGGGTTGTTGCATGTTTTATTACCTTTTATCAACAGACTCAGTTTAACCGTGCTTGTTTCGGATCTTCGTATGATTTTTTTTCCGCTTTTAAGCGAAAATCCGCTTCTCACTCCCTCAAAGACCGATTTTTTATGATCGTTTCCGATTTTTTAATGACCACTGAAAAATCCGATTTTTTCGAATCCGTTTCGGTATTTTCACCACATTTCGGCATTTAGAATCGCACAGCTTCCGCTTCTAAACTCAGCAGCCCTTTTTTACGCCGATTTTGGGGCCGAAATTCGGCCCCATTCCTCATGCAAAATAATATACTTTTATCCCCAACTACACTAAAATTGTGTAAGTCGTTTTTATCAGCGAAAATTTCCACCGCCGATGGATTATTAGATCTGAATGTATATCGTGGCCTCAACGCGAAACTAGTCTATCTGCTTCTATTTCTAACGGTAATATCTGAGATGTTCCGATTGCGGCGTTTCTAGAAGCGGTGGTTAGAACGCATATCGTCGCCTCAACGCCAAACTAGTCTTATGTGTATAAAATAAAAAAGCACAACTCTACTTTTGATAAATGACCTTATATTAAGTTTGAAATACAAAGGTCAAAAATAAAGAACTAAATATTAATGCTTAATAAACATCTAAGTAGTGAAAAATACCCATTAAAGGGAGATAATTCAAAAATTGCAAACTACTAAAGAAATAATTATTTAATTAATTATTATTATATTTCTTATAAATATGAATGAATTTTTATGAAATAACAAAAAGAACCACTTAAAAAACATGAGTTTTGAAATTGAAATTAGATGCCAGGAGAAGCCTAGAATGCAGGATTTTTCACCATTTACCCAAGAGCTTCTGGGGCCCTTAAGCGGCCCCCAGACCCCCCGCCGTAATTTTCAGCTTTTTGGGCTAGGTTGCAAAATCATGTCTGAAATTCTAACACATATATTGCATATTTATTTGTAATTACATGCGTAATTTTTGTTTATTCATTCAAGTATTAGTAATAACATTTGTTTTTCAAATTTCTTTAGATACTTGTTTCTGTGATTGTAATATTGCTATGAGGTAACTTTGAGTAGAATTAAAGAAACTGAATGACAAGAAATCCTGTTCTGTGAGACTAAATCCTTGCATACTGAGAAATTTTCCTCACTTATCAGGGGAAGGAAGTGTGCAAATACTACGATTAAGTCAATTTCGCTGTTAGCGTTTTCTCCCCTTAGCGCTTTGATAACTCTTATCTCAAACAGTGATCAAGTAACAAGACATCATCTCTTACATGCTTGATTGTCTATATACATTCAATTAATATAAATGAATAGCATTCTTTATTCGGAATGTGAATGTTGTGACTGATGTTTTTTCTTTAAACAAAATATTTTAGCAATTTTCTGTGCTTTGCACGAAACAATGGATACTTTTTTCCTACCTAATACGCTAGCGTTTCATTAGAAATTTATTCGTTTTATAGATTTATAGATTTCAGATCTGAAATTTTAATCCAACAAAAGTATTAAAACTGTACGAGAGGAAAACATTTCAATACAAGATAGTGGTATGTTTTGTGATAGTATTTATTATCAGATCAGAAATCAGATTTTTTTGAATAATTGATGTATTCTTCAGACTGATTGACAAGCGGATCAAATTTATTCAATAATTTCATTGCACATCTTTTAGTAATATCATGTATTGGTATTCAAACAAATCAAGGTATACATGTATATGATGTATGGATGAATGGCTATACTCTGTTTTAAATGTACGCAGCTATGATAAAACATAGAGTTCTATGACATTAGATAATATTGAATATATTAGGTACATTATATACAATATCTTCACATCTGTTTATAATATATCATCTCCCACACCATTCCCCTTATTTTCAGAGTCCTTATCTTTGCATCATCTTAACACACACTTATCAATAAGCATCAGTAGCTTTGCGGAGTAACTTTTGTAGTGATTCCTAGTGATTTCAGTCTTGTTTTAAGTTCTTCCGTGGTCATTTCACTGGCGGGTTTTTCATTTTCTTTTTCAAATTGCTTTAAAACTTAATTACTGACAAACTTTATGTTATGGATACACATTAGAATTTGCCGTTTTTAATGCTTTTTACGATGAAATATAAAATATAATTCCTTGTGCTTGTATTTGTATTTATAGTTATATTAATTTATGAATGTTTGCCCGGTCCTGAAGATTTAAAACAAAAATTGTCAGACAGCGAACTCGAACACACAACCCAGCGGTTAGTGGCAAAACGCTTTGTCCTCACAGCGATATCTGCACATGATACATGATAGTATATAATTGGCATTTCAATAGTTATATCGTTGTTTAGGTTCGGACACCGAAAATTAATTTACGAAAACATACGGAATATTCATGAGTGCCAGGTCAATACTTACGGACAATACGTAATTATATTATATAGTTTAATTTGAGAAATATTTTCTTTCCTTGTTAATTATTATTTTTAATAAAGGGTAAAACATGAAAAAAGAATAATAAAACCTAAAATGTTGGCCCAAATGAACACAGGTGGTAATTATTAGTTGTCGATTCTCCATTCATTATGAAACACATGTGCATCTGTCCACTATTAATTACATCTAATTAAGAGATAAACCATCTTTTTGGCGTAAAACGGCACGCACTAGAAAACTGCTATCAATTTTGTAATCTCATATTAATTCTTTGAAAGGCATTTAAGTTTAGTACTACATTGTCAAAAATTATAGCCGTTTAGATTTCGAATATTGTAGGATCATTTCAACTCTTTCTTTGCGAGATTTTTTTACAATTGGTTATTCCATTTAATTATTGGAACACTTTACAAGGTGCGTATAAAAAAACCCCTACAAATCATAGCCAATATCTTGTCAGTTTTCTTTTAATTCTAATTCACTGATACAATCCGCTACTTTGACATAAATCACGCGTTTAAATTCAAATACTTGTGTCATACATCGGCACGTGTCACGATGTTATACCTTTCATTCATACATGCCGTGATTCGGATTGCAACATACGTGTCCCTTTAGAATATAATTAACATAATTTAAATTCTGCGTATACTGATTTAACGCATATGACCATAAAATGTATAATGCTAATATTTTGTCAATACAATACGCTGTCCCGTGCCACGATGATATACATGTATACAAGAAACAGGATGCTACCTGACCAAAATGACACTTTAAATTTAAATTTAATAAATAAATTAATTAAATAAAGTTTAAACACCCAGTCATTTTGTCAAAATAAGTCATAATAAATATATTGTATTATTATTTTGGTTATTACTGTAATGCAACTACAGAGCTGCTTTCACTTTTATTTTCGAATTTTTAAAAATATATCTCAGTATTTTCAAAGGAAAATGCCATGAAAACTTTAAAAAGAAAAAAAAACTTTTAAAAGAACATTTGTCAGACGGAACGCACCTAAAAATCATGCTAAACTCTGTTAAATAATTATACAATCATGTATTCCTATTCCGATACGGCTCTATCTTATCGTAAAACTTAGCAAGTTTTTGTCAATATACAGAAAGCGTTGAAATTCTGTTTTTAAACTAATTTAGAAGCAAGAAAAAAATAACTTATTTTATAATAAAATATATGTCTAGAATGTGCATGATGAGAACTTTCCAAATATATCAGGGATGGAAATTTAACTTTAATATTTCTATCAAAAATAATCAGTAAAAACAGGGTTATCGTGTAATTCTGCCAAATATATATAGGGAGTATATTGAATTTGAGAGACTTTTTTCAAACGAATTTAGAAGCAACCAAATATTGACTTATTTTGAAGAAAAATATACCATCGTAAAGGTATTGAATTGTTTTTTAAGGAAATATCAGGGATGGTATAATAGAGTAAATAGAAATGTGTAATTTATGACATTTTCTATGGTAAATGTATAATTTTCCTATATAAATCAATGTAAGTTTAGGAATAGGATTTATCAGTTGCGCTGTCTGGTGGCTTATCAGAATATGTGCCGCAGATGTACTGATAAGATCGCCAAAGAGGAGAATTGTTCAACATGACTGTCAAAATCAACATCGCACAGAAAATAGTTCACACAGAAAATAGTTCTGTTCTACATTGCTTTTCATTTTCTTAACTGCCAAATTTCAAGAAGGCATTTGTTAATAAAGGCATTGTTTGTATAAAGTACAACGCCATTACCTTGAATACCCCTTTCCTTGTTATTGTTATGGTTCTATATACTTTAAACAAACATTGAATACTCAATCTGATCCATACACCGATCATTCTTATGTAATATCTGTTTTATGGTAATATAAAATTGTTATAAATACATAAAGTAATAGCATGAAATATAATAATATTTAGGAAACATTAATTATCAATATGAACAGAAGTGAACAGACAGCTTTACGTACAAACGATAATCAGTTATCAGGTGTCACTAAGAATCCTGTAAATGAGGATAAATTGTCTGAGGAAACAGCACTGATATCATAGCATCAAATATATACAAAGTCGTTTTTGTTCAGATGAAATGTGCCTGATACACTTATAGAATATGCATCCTTGTCATTGTCACCACCTCCATAAGGATCTGCGTAAGCACCTATCTCTTTAACTGAATTTCGATAAATATAACATGAAACGTAATCCATTAATACACTGTACCGTTTAGAGATCAGCACAGCAAAGTTATAAATTCCAGGCATTTAGCAGGTGAACCTTCCCGTTGATTTGTCATAGCCATTGCCGTAGTTCTCAATATTGTGAGGGAATACAACTGGTGAAGTTCCTGTTGTGCCATAAGCCGTGAAAGAAACCTTGTGGTCTGAAAGTATTAATAACGTTATAGAGACTGCATTTAATTAAAATCTTACTTATTTCCCATTTCTTAAGCGGTTTGTACTGTATTGAAAGGCAACATTAGAATTTAGTTTGTTTATACAATTGTGTTGTAGTTTCTTTAAATTATAATATATATTTGAATGTCATTAGACATTAATTATATAATATTCCTTTGTTATCGTGGAGTACATTCAATTTTAATAATACAGAATTTCACTTAAGCTGATGCTAGGGCACGTTTCATTACCTCTCATGAATTTAATTTGTCAAGTCCAGTCTGTTATTATTTTGCATGGCTGCTGTCAATTTTCGCAAACGATCTTCATAAAGATTTTTTCATTGTTTTCCAAAGGTTGTATTATAAAACTTTCTCGCAAAAATAAGAAGGCTTACAATGTATATTTAAGCAAATACAATATCATATAACTATAACAATCCTGAAAATAATGCTTAGATATGATCGAAATGTGCAAAATACAAACTATTTGCCATAATCAAATGCAAGAATGACAAGATATTCGTACCAGGACATGTTTGCTTGTTACAAATGCTATCTTGTATCGGAGTACCATCGCAATATTTTCCTAGTAACGATGGCTTCGGGTGGGTACAAGTTCGAGTCTGTGACCGTATCCCTCCGCCACAAGTTACACTACAAGAACTCCAGCTGCTCCAGCTACCCCAGGCACCATCTACACAAAAAGCTAAAGCATAGGACATGACAGCTTCACACAATTATGAAGATCAATCATATTTCACAAAACGTCAACTTTGTTTCTCGATCTTTTCAAAAATATTTAACGAGAGATGGAACGATATTTTTCATTTTACTAAGTCGTTTAAAAGAAACATATTTAACTCATTCTGCCCTAAAGCGGTATCTCCACTTCTACTCTGCTGATATTTATCTTCAGCCACCTAGGAGGCTGATAAGCCGATCTACCCTGAATACCGAGAGATGTTTTGAGAGATAACATTGATTTTGTAGTTTTTTGCTTGGGATAGTGTTGTTAATTAGTGACATATGACATCAAATATGTGCTAATAGGTATGGAATTTGCACTCTTTGTAAGTAAATTGAAGTAGCTACGCAACAAAGTTAATTTCATGCAGCTTTGTAGTACAGTCATTTCAACAGACTGTTGAATTAAAAACACAAAACAAATGACCGTATTCTCTCATCAGATTTTGTTTTGGTTAAACAACATTTATAAAATGCTGAATTTTATCATGCGCATATTTAAACAACAAATATGAACAATTCTTAAAAATAATCTTAAATACATATTACTGTCATTTTCTAACACAGATTTTACTCATTTATACGCATCCAGGCAATCAAAACGCATCCAAATAAAGTTATTTCTCGTAAAAAATTAGCGTATGTGTTTAGTATGAAGATGTAATAAAATGAATATTTTAGCTATTTTAGACGGAAATTATTGTGCTGAAAATGAGATTATTTTGGGTTAATTTTCAGAAAACATGTACACGTACTTTATGAAAATTTGAATTTTGAAACAATTTTGTGGAGTTTCTAAAGTATCACAAACAAGCTGTCGAAATAATTGAGTTATTATCAACACTTCATTCTATAGATCAAGAGGCAGTCTCGAAGTTTAACAATAAAATAAATAGAAGAATAGATAAATAAATAAATAGATAGATACCAACGAAGATGTTTTTCTTTTACATACATTTTAACTCGAACGACGCTCGCTTTTACAGCTTTCTTCAACGTAAGCATTTATTTTTTCACAACATCCGATTTTATTTATGTTTTAAAAATGTTACGCAACAAAAAAATTGATTGGTCTAACATAGAAAGAACTGAAAGATTTTATTTAAGACCAATTGAAATGTGACGACCGAATGCGTCATGCGGAATTCAGAGCTATTACTGTAAAGACGCATGTACGCGGCGTGCGGTTTCCAGATGTAGATAGCAACAACGCCTAGAAGCGGCATGCGGTATTCAGATAACAACTGGTCGACGCATTAATGCGTCGTGCGGGCAGAATGAGTTAATAGAAGAAGTTGAAAACCACAGGTCGCACAGTATGCCAAACCCTTGAAGTCGTATTTACTAAACGATGAAACCTAAAATTGCAATAATGCGATAATTTGAGGTATCATGTAGATCCAGAGCAACTTCAAAAGTACTGTACAGTTTTCGAATCTTTTACAAACTGATGTACAGTTTTTGACACTTTTCCAAAATGATGTAGAGTCTTCAAATGTTTATCATACTATTTTCGATATTTTTCCAAACTGTATACACATTCTCATAATGTTATTAACCACAAATAAAAAAAACATAACACAGTGGATTCTAAACCATTTTCTTTCTGCCAATTATTGATAATACCAAAAACTCGATTAATGAAAATTAACTCAAATTAGCCAAAACATAACAGGGTCCTTAATGCATAGATATAAGGTATGATTGATTTTAAAAAAGCATGGATTATCCAAGGCTTCCAATATATTTAAAGGTGGTATCTATCGCGTTAGGTACGCACTTAAACTGTGATAGTTATAAAGATATTAGCTTGATAAGAATTCATTTCAATCGAGATTTTTTCAGACATTTTAGCACGACTATTCAAAGAATAGGTAGAGTTGTTGCACTCATTTACTAGTGGGGGTCGGCGTCTGCGTCGATGTCGGCGTCCCGATTTGGTTAAGTATTTATATGTAAGCTGGTTTATCAGTAACAACTTGTGGAAATGGATTGAAACTACACACACTTAATCAATGTGATAGACTTATTTGCAGTTCTTAAGTTCCACAAGTCTTTTTCATTTTTTGTAAAGTTATGCCCGTTTTTCGACTAAGCGAACGTTTGTGTGTAAGCTGGTATCTCAGTATGCGTTTAAATGTCACACACTTGTCCACTGTGATTAGCTGACATTCACTGAACAGTTTCAAAAGCTCTACTTCTTTTGCATTTTTATAAAATTATTCACCCTTTCGGTTAACTTTCTTTAGTGACGAAGCAGTTGAATAGTCGTGCGTTGCTGTCTTCCTTGTCTAGATATTCTGATGCACATCTAGAGTCATGTCTCTTTCAAATAGAATGGGGCATTGGTGTCCCTTTAAAATAGAATCGGCCATTGGTGGTACATTAAAATAAGTTGATGTCCATTTAAAACTGAATGGATCGTATGTGTCCCTTTAAAGTAGACTGTTTTGTTCTGTGTACCTTTGAAACTGAATGTGTTTTTGTTGTCCCTTTTAAGTAGAATGGGCCATTGGTGTTCTTTTAATATTGAATAGGTCGTTGGTGTCTCTTTAAAATAGAATGGGACATTTGTGTCTCTTTTTAATAGGACGGATAATTGGTGTCCCTTTAAAATAGAATCAGTCTTTTAAATAGAGAGGGTCATTGGTGTCCCTTTAAAATAAAATGGATCCTTGGTGTCAATTTTAAATAGAATGGGTCATTGATGTCCCTTTAAGATAGAATCGGTCATTGGTGTCCCTTTAAAATAAAATCGGTTATTGATGTCTCTTTAAAATAGAATCGGTCATTGGGTCCCTTTAAAATAGAATCGGTTATTGATGTCCCTTTAAAATAGAATCTGTCGTTAATGTCCTTTAAAAACAGACTCGGTCTTTGGTGTTCCATTAAAATAGAATGATGTCCCTTTAAAACGGAATGGGTCGTAGGTGTCCATTTTAAGCGGACTGTTTTTTGTGTGTACTTTTGAAATCGAATGTGTCTTTAGTGACCAGTTTAAACTGTATGGGTCGTTGATGTCCTATTTAAATAGAATCGGTCCTTGGTTCTTTAAAATTGACTTGTTCTTTGGTAAAAGTAAACACTGGTGAAAAAAAATATTAAAAAGACATTTTACCGATTTACATTTTCAAGATTTTAAATCTGTTTCAAGAAAGAATACTTTCCTGGAATATAAATCTTTTTCACTGTTTGTTGTATTAATTTACCTTTACTGATCCGTGCACCAGTTAGGTTAGTAGAAGGTGCCATTTATATCGTCTATAAAACTAAACTAAACGTCATTCAGATTGATTCCATTTTAATTTTTCTACCAACCATTTCTCAGAACGAAGGGGCTCGGTTGAACAGCACACAATATAATGTAATAGCATATAATAACTATTGCCATTACTTGATATGTTCGTGCTGATATAAACAGAATGTCTAATGCTCGACATGTGTAAAACAATTTGAAAATGTGCAAATAGTGTACAAATACTCAACATCGCACGCTTGTCTGTTGCAGATTCTAACTTGAATCGCATTCCCTTCGCATGATTTCCCTAGTAATGAAGGCTTCGGATTTGTGTAAGTTCGAGTCTGTGACATTATTCCTCCGCCGCAAGACTCACTGCATGTACATTGTACCCCAGCTGCTCCATCTACTCGAACCTCCATCTAAAGAAAATAATAGGACTGTTTTTGATTTATGTAGCTATTTTCGTTCTGAACAGTGTATTTTTCCAATTGTCTATACCCTTTAAACTGTTAAGTAACTACAGTTCGTTTCGTAAATATCATGGTTATAAACATTAAAGATTGCGTATTGTAACCTTAACTCAGGGTTTCATATTTAAGTGTGTCTGGTATAAGAAAAACGTGAGCTCAACCCAAAACAAATCATAATCAAAAAGTAGAAAGGTCACCTAGTAATCGAACTGTAGATATTGATTCTGCTGAATGTCGAATGTTTCTATATTCATTCAGAGCTAAATAGTTTTCTGTAGACTATTCTAAGATACTAAGACAGAAATACAAAATCAAAATTGCATTGAAGTGAAGTAAGTTATTCGTTACCTTTAAGTATGAAATTATTCTATGCATATGTTAATCAAAGTTGGCCCTGGCGTATACGCTCAGGAATGTAACGGCTAACTTTAATGTGTTTAGTAATAACTTTGTAATAACACATTCATGTTTTCATGAAGAAATATTCACACTTTTATTAAATCGCAGTTAGGATAATTAAGCTATAGTTTACAAATAATGACAATATTTATGAACGATAATTATGAACCATCCATATGAAGGCATATACTTAGCTAAACACGCACGAGTATGTCATAAATTACCTTGCAAGTATGCGTGCACATTATTGCCTCAAAATCTGACGTATTTGTGACCTACGCTTTTGCCTTAACATTTGATATGGCATCTGTTAAAATTGTAAAGTTTCTAAAAAAGGAAATTTGACAAGTATATAGCCCTTATTTAAAACCCCGCGTCAGTTGTTATAAGTACTATTGATATACTATTTTGCAAGCGAAGTTAGTTAAATATTTTTCCAAAATTGTTGAAGCATCAATTCAATCAAACAATTTGCTGTCTGAATGTTAGAGGCGCTTGGTCCGCCCCTCTAAATTCACCATTTCCTAGTTGAAATAAAATCAGAATAAGTGTAACAAACTAACACCCTGTACGAGAAACTGCATAACAATTAGTCTTTTTTGGCCCCTTCTGACATTTAGTTTTACTACACATGTGCAATTCAATTTCATGATAAATACTTGTGCCCAGATAAAATCAAAACTGAATTACAAAATCACTTTGATCTTTTGATCTGCACAAGGAGTCCGGGCTGAAACAGATATATGACATAGTGATAAGTATAGGAATTCCTTCAAAAATGCAGAACCCTTATTAAAATGCATAAATCACTTTTGATCTGCACAAGAAGTCCGGGCACGAAAAGAACTATGGCATAGTGATAGGTATAGGAATTCCTAAAAGAAAGAAAACAAAGAAAAAAAAACAGAACCCTCAAATCCTCATTAAAAGTGCTACCTGATCAAGCACCAGGCAACATATCCTATCATCTCTCGACTCTCCGAAACAGTGGTCTCCTCCAATGTCTGGATAGGGGCTCGAGCACGACCTATCACGACACTGCATGCTTACGTCGCAAGAAGCCGAGCAGTAACCCCATTAAGACCAGGCGCTCCAACCTTCGTGAACTGAAAATACAATTTACGCTATATTTGAAATGTAACAGTGGGCAAAAACGTCTCGCTAAAGTGAAAAGTTTTCATGTTAAACATACTAATGGAAGATATTTCTTGGACAATGTTCGTTATTTCGATGGTTTCGCTGACCATATCATGGATAAAATACATAGGTGTGGCAAGCTGTTTCTATGTGAAAGAAGAGGCAAAAACATAAATTTTAGGAATTAAGCATATCCGGAATCAAGATGTAATTGAATAATTCCACGACAGATTTCCCTGGACACGGGTCTCTTTGACATAACTTGATTTCTGTTGTATTTCCAGAAGAATCACGGCCGCCATTCGCAGGTGCAGGATTTGTACAAGAGCGAAATCTCGTTTGAACACCCCTACCACAATTGACATCACAATTAGACCACATGGCCCACTGCATCCAATTACCATTTACTGAAATCGAGCTGTTATTATAATAATTATAAGACTGTGTAGCCGAGACCATTTGATAAACAATCCTTTGCTGTCCTCATAAATGTGCAGTGTAAATAAATTATTTTAGAAATACCATTTAATCTTATCATTTAAATATTGAATAGTTATTGATTATTTATTGAATCTGATCGACATATTATTTCATTTTTAGGTTTTTGAAACGTGTTATGCTAGATTTGGGTTAACATGTTATTGTTTCAAGTTAGAGCATCTGCAGACTATATAACAAATATGTGTTAACCCTACATTACAAAAAAAAAATCTGATCAAACAGTGTATATGAAAATGCTTTAACGTAATTAGAAACTATAAAGAATAATTTGAAAATATACATTATATGATATTATGCTGCTTGCATACCTTGAGTTTGATTATAGGTATTATGCTTTTTGAAAATTTTAATTATATATCTTCAATCATGTAGTTGTCATTCTTTTATGAACTCATAGAGAATTTACAATGTTATGTTTGTTCGAAAAAGGACTCTATCCTATATAACTTCCGGTAATCTTTGTTGACCCTCCTGTATTTGTAACACGTGCACATGTAGGCGAAACGGGAGAACGTTGCAGTATACACAGTGTAAAATAATACTTTAAGTGATGAATGAACTGACTCTGATTGTGAAATGATACAATGGGAATAAAGCATGATTACAGTCTCGAAGTATTCGATATGGAATACATTATAAAAGTACACAAGGTGTTGCTTGCAACCACAAAAGCTGGGACATAAAGACAATTTTGGTACTCGAACAAGTTCTTGGATTTATTAAAATGTTTTAAGGTTTTACTGTTATAGTGTATAGTACTATTTAAGCCTCGGGGCGTTGAATACCTTATGTAAGTAAGTCATTCAGCTGACTTACGGAGGGACGGTCGTTCTACCCAAGATGGCTTCTTGTGATGAAATGATACTCGGAGAGGCACCTTGGGTCTTCCTCCCCGTCAAAGCTCGAAAGCCGCCATATGACTTATACTTGTATCGGTACAACGTTAAACCAAATAAAAACAAAACAAAAATAATTAAGCCAGTGTAATGAGATGTGAGAGGCGTTGCATTGCCACTTTACTCACATTAATAGACTAACTGAACCGGGTCTGATATTTGGTGCCCTTTTATGCTTCTAAACCAAAGGATCGTCTTATAGATTTATTCAGCTATTCTAATATTAGTCTATAATGACCGTAAAGATCGACGCAGCTTTATTATTTTTGGTCGGTTGTTACTATGACGTCCATTTAAAAAGTCTTGTGCAATATATATAACCCCGCTTTCGCTGAAGCTAAAACTTGTTGCACTTTTCATTACCTCTTTTGTAAAGATGATAAGAACCGCTTCTACCACCTTCTACGCTATAAATATATCTGACAACTTTATTTAGAAGAGGAAACACAATGACTTTAAATGGTTGACCTCCTTGTTATATAAAAGATGGATTGATTTTAAAATGGTTCTTTTCCTTCTAATTAAAAGAATCTCAGTGTTTAATTTATAATGTGATGAAATATTTATTAAGATGATGTAATACCTGGTCTGCGAGATATAAGATGACCAAAGACTTTAAATAATATATATCCTTTGTTGTACTTACATAATACCGTGCTCCACTGTACCAAGATCAGAGAGAAAGCATAATCTGTAAATAAAAGATAAAATATACATTAAATCAGTTAATAACTAGTTTTCTTCGTAGTTTACCTCAGCAATCCGTCTTGGGTCAAGTTCCTTGAATGTCGCTTTTCCTGTTGGACATTTGTCCTTGTTTTGTTATACGTAACATATGTTCTTGATATAATAATAGGCTGGTACCTCATTAGCATGATTAGTTAGTCATTGTTTAGAAATTCAGAATTTCTGAGAATACTCTTAGCAAGATTTTGAACGTGCTACCTAACATTTAGAATTATGTTATGAAAAGTTACAAAGATCTCAAAGAAAACTCGTTACATGTAATAATCTCGCCTGAAAAAGTGGTTTTATAATACGGGATGTTCACAAAATTACAGACTTCAGAAATTACCCATTCCAAACCACTGGCACCAGACCAGAAAGAAAATGCCTCTGTACATGTTATACCCTACCCCTAGGTATTCTATAAGAACCATGGTCATGAACGTGTTTGTGACATATCAACCTCACACATACCCTATTTGCAACTAGCTGGACAAAACAGTGTAAACAGATTCCTGCTTAGATAAGCTGCATACTTCATAAAGTAAGACACATTAATAGGGTCAATCCGAGGTATCGATTTACCAATGTACTCAATAACTTGTCTAAAGTGAGAACAGCAGGAGCATTTTTGATTTATAAGGGCACGGCTAGGCACTCCGTCCATTTTTGTCCCATCACCGAGAAGCCATTTGGCCTTCAACTGTAGAGAGGCCAGTCACCAAACATGCAATGTGCTTTACGGTATGCATTGTACTTGAACTTGGTGGGGGTAAGAATAAGGTAATGTGCACCATAAACTTGTTTAACCTCCTCAGTAGTGTTTTTGTCACTGACCGTTCCAAGGCGGTGCGCCACTGTGTTCTTTTACGTGTTAGTTTTGTCTTCGTGTGCTTGCTTTTTGTGTGTATGCGTGTGCTTGTATGTGTATGCTGGTCTTACAGATACGTGTGTTTATAACAGACTTGTCAACACAGATATGCTGGTCTTACAGATACGTGTGTTTATAACAGACTTGTCAACACAGATTTTCAAAGTCTTGCAGCATCAATCCGCTATCAACAAATCAGGCAATAGTTTCTGTACACAAAATAGCCCAGACCGGACACCGTCATATTGTTTTCTGGCGAGACATAAGCACTGCCTCGGTGACCTATTTCTAAATTAGAAAGTACTTATGACAGAACATAACACTGTTTATACATGTACTATAAAATAGAAAAAAAAAGTGGAAACTCCACGCAGTTTCCAGTATGTTTATCCGATGTCAAGATTTATTCACGTTTTTCCATGCCTAAGACTTTTACTTTCTGTACACATGATATATGAGGCTACTGAACAGTCTGGTTACCGGCTAGATAATCTTTCGATTTTTGGGCATGTAGATTTGATCTTGTCCGTGCGTCCATCCTTCCGAAAAAAGTTTATGACGCGCCTAGCTCAAAAAGTATTTCATATAAATTGATGAAACCTTGCATGAACTTGCGCACTTTCTATTTTTTGCCGGCTCCTCCCCCTATTTGCAGAGTTATGATCCCTGAAAGAGTCAAAAATGGACATATTTACCTTTTGACGCGCTTAGCTCAAAATGTATTCATATAAATTGATGAAGCCCTGCATGAGTCTTATTCATGACCCCCACCCTAAAAACAATAACGAAACTTACAGTTACCAGTGTTGGTGTGTGTACACACTCGCATACAAAGCAAACACACGAGGACAAAACGAACAAATAAGGAACACAGTAGGGCACCGCTTTGAAACGGTCAGTTGCAAAACACCACGCGGTTTATAGTGCGCAAAATGTTTATACTATACCCCCTTATGACTGCAAACATTTGAATTATTGCCTCTTTTTTGTGACAAATGCAAACAACCCTGTGTCCTACAGGTACATTCTAGTCTCATATGTTTTGTAGTTTTATTTTTGTACCTTTGTTGTTTTTCTAAGCAAATTTCTCGCAAGTTAAAAGGAGAAAAGGAAGATAATCAATAAGAATAAGACTTATTTTAAGATTCATCTCTTATGAATATAACACATGGTTGGAATACAGAGTACTAAGCGCTTGTAGCATATAGATTAAGCATAAGCAGCGTAAACTGTCAAAAGGCATGTACATAACAGTCTGCGAGGTTGAATAAAAATACTTGGAATGAAAACAGATACTTAATTCAAGTCATCTTGTGTATTTGTCCTTTCATACATATTCTCCATTTGGTTTACCAACTACAAAGCCTTTAATAATTATTATAGTTATTTGGTCACATGTGTGCCACAATGGCCATCTTTATAAAACATTTAAATGGCAATCATAACAACTTGTTTAAAGGCACTATTGTCTGCAAACTGTATTTTTTTTTTCAAAATAACACTTAAACGTTGTCTTAAAATGTTAGGTGAGGTCATGTTGATTGTGCTCAATAACAACAAAATTTGATTATATGACATAATTTTGTTGTTATAGGAGGTGCGCAAGTGCATAGCATAAAATGCCAAAGAGCACAGTCAAACCGGTGTGCATCTAAAATGACGATATGCGGTTTCAAGGAGCAGCGTACTAAATTCAGTATTTTTATTGGGCAAATGCTTTAAGAAAATAGAAAAAGTGGAAACTCCACAGATCGTTCAACACGACAAAAAGCGAAAATGTTGCAGGCTCGGTTTGATTGAGCCTGTTCATGGACGGTAGTGGAAATGCATGCTACCGTCCACGCCCTCTAGCCACGGGTTGAGCAGAACTCAAGATTTACATATGCTAAAAGTACAAAAAGCAATTTAGAGACATCCGCAGATGCCACGAAGTTGTTAAAAGTTCCCTATTTATATAAGTGGCACAAAGGCCTAACTAAATACAAGTATCGGTGCAAGACAATTCTAGCAAAATATGGCATACGATAGTTGACACAGGCATACTTATATGTTTTCCCAGTCTTAAATCCAGAATTACGCAGTATCTTAAGTTTGAAAAGCTTTGCCAGCTGTGGTTAGCTATCAAAGTTATCATGGTAAACGGAAAGACAGACTAGAAACTATTATAGTTTATCCTGTCACTTGCAGTATTTTCGACCCGATATCAGGGTACCGTATATCTTTCTTGATATACTGTCAGTTGATCATGTGACCAGTGATATACGGTCAGTTGATCATGTGACCTTATGATCGAAATTGTTGACATAAGAAATTTTGCAACGAAACCCTCATCATTGTGTTGGAAATGTCCGAACTAAGAAAATGAGTGTTAAAATAATGAGTTTTTATTCAAAAACGAAGAAGTTATTGCGATTTTTTAATTGTAACCACATTACTGTGTCGGTGATTACGTCATTATATAAGTGACGTCATTACGAATATGACGTCATTAAAACTGTTTTCGCACACTAATTTTGGTAAAATAACTTGCCAAATATTGGAAAATGAAGTAATGACAAGATAAATAGAATAATAGGTTCGTGCCTAAGATAGAGAAAGCTTATCTGGCTCGGCTCCGGACGTTATCAGGTTCGCCTTCGGCTCACCCGATAACCTCCTCCACCTCGCCAGATAAACTTTCTCATCTACGGCACTAACCTATTATTCTCTATATATTTGCATGTGAGTGATAACTCGAAAATGTACAGAGAAGGTAGAGGAGTATTTCCAAAAATAGCAACCGACCGACGCAACTGATGTCGTATACTCAATGCATTAAATGCTACTTTGTTACATATTGGCAGAAAAGTGTCACTGTCTTGTATACTCCTGTAATTGTTTGCGTGTATAGTAGAAAGCATTAATATTGTTACTGTGTGTACTGTTAGATTTGCACTGATGATTTCTTTGTCAGCCTTCGTATTTTGATGGTATCACTTTTTTAACTGCTCATCAGTTGTCGGGGATAATTAAGAACCCTGTAAATGAGGCTCTATTGTCTGTGAAGACAGCACTGATTCCACTGCATCCACCGATATAGACTCTGTCGTTCGTATTTAGATGAAAAGTTCCAGATAAACTAATAGAGTATCCACTGTAATCATTTTTAAAAGTGGAGTCAGAGTGAGGATCTTGCATGGCACCCAACTGAGGTGTTGAATTCAGATAAATGTAACAAATGACGAGACTAGCTGTATCTTTATCGACATGATCCTTCGAGAGTTGAAATGAAAAGTAATATATTCCAGGGTTTGTGCAGTGAAACACTCCAGTAGAGCTATTGTACCCATTGCCATTGTTTTGAAGTACTTTAGAGAATACAGCTGTCGCACTTCCCCTGATATCCCATAAGCCGTAAAAGCAACCTTGTATTCTGAAAATGTTATCAAAAATATGTTTTTTTTTAAGTCTGTATACTTCAGTGTAAAAAACCTTCTGGCACGTTTTGCCTTGTTTATACATATGCAATATGTATGATATAAAACATAAAGCTACTTATAATTTAAATATAGTTACAATTTAATACTGTATATTTGTATCCGTTAATTCTAAATCTAGGTGAACGATTACTTTCAATTAGGTAAAACAGATAATGCACCTTGTAGGATAAAGGTGAAGGGATCTTGTAATTACAGGCATCAATGTAGCCATCTGTAAATAACGAACTAGTCCCATTTTACAACACCTTCTCATATATATTGTGACGAAACGCTATCGTTCAATGGATTCACATGTCTAATAGGATCACTTTGATTTAACTGACTTATGCACCTTTTTCATTTTACATGGTACATTAAGTTTGAAAACTTACAAATTGAACTACATATTATTTTTCATGATGAGATGCAAGAATGGTGAGATTTTCTTACCAGGACATTTTTGCTTGTTACAAATGCTAACTTCTGTTGTAGCACCGTCGCAATATTTTCCTAGTATTGATGGTTTCGGATTTGTACAAGCTCGAGTCTGTGACCGTATCCCTCCTCCACAAAATGCACTGCAGGAACTCCAACTGCTCAAGCTACCCCAGGCACCATCTACAAAGCAAAAAGTGTGATATGAAAGCTACTCACAATTTTGAAGGTAAGATATGTAGCATTCAATCATTTTTTATAAAACGTATACTTTATTTTTCAATAGTTAAAAATATTTGATGAGAGATGAGGTGATATTATTTTAGAATATACCGAGGATAAATGTTTTCCATTGAATTAAGTGGCTTAAAGAGAATTCCTATAGTTTTTTCCTTTCATAGAATTTTTTTAAATTCACATATATGATAGGAAAATTTGTGCTGAAAACAATGAACAAATAAAAACAATAGGTCACCAGGCTTGTTTTTGTGAAAAATTGTTTTCAACACACCCACTGTTGCTGAAACTGCCAGCGATTTTTCAACATTTTCATAATTTTCTGCTTTTTTATAAATACCAACCAAAATATACATCTAGGCAGCACAATACGGTTTTTTCTTTTTACTGATTTTATTATATACTTATTTGATATCATAGTCATATTTGTAATACTCTATCCTTACAATAATGGGTACTAATGGAAAAAAATATTGTTTCATATTTACTTTTGTGAACTTTTTTCAATGAAAAATACCCATAGTGAAGAATATTTTTTTTTAATTTTGAAAAAACTCTTTCATAGATTTTTTTCTTTTTCTTCTTGTGTAGAGATAATTGTATTGTGAGCATACAAATGGTTAAAAATGTATGGGTCACCAGGCTAAATTTTATGTTAAGACCGCTAGAATACAACACCTGTTCGGACGGAAATGGCGCGAACCTGGCCAAATTGAAATCATGTATGTCTGCTAAAAGTTTAAAAAAAGTTTTAAAAATTCTTAATTCTTTCTATAATTGAATACTAAATAATCTGAAAGGTGATATTGTCATATCAGTACTAAGTCATTTATCTTACATTATATGAACAACACTGTCTTTGTACTAAAATGCGATGTGAAAACACAACCACAAAAATAGCAAGATACCTGTCAGGCATGATACTTGTCAATACAACATAAACCAGTATCAACATTTGATTACTGATATAACTTATCAAAAATGTTATTTCATTCAAAATTCCTCATATTTAAGATTGTCTGTAACATGTTTCAACAAATGTTGACTTCAGTTCAGTTTTCCATAGAAAGTGTCGGCTGCGCAGAAAGATGCGCATAAAAAACTATAGGAATTCCCTTTAAATGAACATATAAAAGTCATATTAACTTAAAATGGCAATTATGTGATAAGTTGTGGTATCACGATAATATGCGAAAAATCCAATCACACAATGATCTTGGAGAGCTTCCATATTGATGTACATTTTACGAATCTTTTTCACACTGATGTGCGATTTTCGATTTCTTTTTCCAAATTGATGTATATTTTCGAAATATAGAAGGTATTTTCATATTTTACTGATCGTAAGTAAATAGTTAAAGCAAAATTAATCCTTGAGTTCTAGACTGGACTGATGTTAGAACATTCCGATTTACGTAAAAATGGCGTGTATTGCGTTAGATACGCACTAAAAGTCTAAAACTTATGAAACTGTTAACTCAATTAGAACTCAATTCAATTTTGATTTTGATGACTTTTGATATACTGATGCACATCTGGAGTTATGTCTGTTTGAAATTGAAAGGGTCGTTGGTGTCCCTTTAAAATTAAATCGGTCTTTCACGGCAGTTGATGTCCCTTAAAAATGGAATAGGTAGTTGATGTCCATTTAAAATTGAATTTATTGTAGATGTCCGTATTTGAATGAACTAGTTTAGAATGGGTCGTGTCGTAGATGTTCCTTTAAAATTGAATAAATCGTTGATATCCCTTAGGGTTAGGGTTTCCTTTTGAACAGAATCGGCCGTTGATGTTCTTTTAACATTGAATAGGTCGTTAATGTCCCTTTAAGTTGGAATGGGTTGTTGATGCCCCTCCAAAATGAATGTGTCTTTGGTTTCCCTATAACATAGAGTGGGTTATTTGTTGCACTTTGGAAAGACTGAGTGGCTGAGTGTTCCTTCAAAACTGAATTTGTCGTTGTGTCCCTTAAAATTAGAAGGGGTCATTGATGACTTATTATAATAGAATGGGTCGTTTATGTCCCCATAAAACAATGGGTCGTTTATGTTACTTACAGTGACTTTGATGTCCCCTTAAATGTGAATGGGTCGTTGATGTCCATTTAAAACTGAATGTGTTGTTGGTGGCCCTTCAAAATTGAATGTGTCGTTGATGTCCTTTAAAAATGAACGGATCGTTGATGTCCCTTTACAAAATAATGGGTCGTTGACATCCCTTTAAAAGGAATGGATAGTTGTTCTTCCTTAAAAAATGGTAGTTGATGCCCCTTTAAAATAGAATGTGGCGTTGACTTCCCTTTAAAACAGAATGGGCCGCTGATGTCTCTTTAAAACAGAATGGATCGCTGGTGTCCCTTTAAAACAGAATGGGTCGTTGATGTCCCTTTAAACGTAACGGGACACTGGTGTTTCTTTTAAAAAGGAAAGGGTTGTTGATGTCCTTTAGAGATAGAATGGGTCGTTGATATCCTTTTGAAAAGAATTGGGTCGTTGATGTCCCTTTGAAATAGAATGGACCAATTAAAATAAAATGGATCTAGGATGTCCATTTAAAAAGAATGTGTCGTTGATGTCTCTTAAAAAGAACGGTCATAGATATCCTTTAGGGATCCGACAAGTTATCTGGTCGTACGTATATAAGCAGAATACCTTATGCTCGGCATGTGCAAAATATGTAATTATGAAAATGCGCAAACGTGGTATAAAGCTCACCAGAGCAGGCTTGCATGTTACAGACGCTAACTTGTATCGCATTCCCATCGCACGATTTCCCTAGTAATGAAGGTTTCGGGTTCGTGCAAGTTCGAATCTGTGATCGTACTCCTCCGTCGCAAGTCGCACTGCAAGTGCCCCAACTGCTCCAGCTACTCCAACCACCATCTACAACAAGATGTCTGATGTGTAAGATGAAACTTTGTTATTAACATATAAAGGTAAATAGATTTTGTTTAAATATGAGAAATGCCTTTATGTTAGTTTTTCCAATCGTCTTCTTCGTTTTCCTACCTGTTAAAATATATAAGAAAGATGCGGGAATTTCGCCTAAAATATACTCATAGAAAACCTTTCATCCTTGCTTTCTTCCATAATATCCAACTCCCCACCCTTCCTCTACTCCTTCCCTATTTTGGCATCTTGCATATTTTTATAATGTACTCATTTTTGGATTTTTGAAGCAACCCGTCAGCTACATCTCTCCACTACTGTTTCTACTTGTTGCGGTCCTACTTTGCAATACATTGGTCTTGCTGTGTTTGCTGTGCTCTGTGCTTCCGAAAAATCTACCCTTACCTTTAAAAAGACACTTACCATCAGATCATACGACAAAAAAATCTAGAAACTTTGATTAAAACAACAGTTGTTTCTAAATATAATTTACAAACAAACATATATTAATGTCATTGAATTGAGGAGTAAGCTATAAACTTGTATTTAAATATCTGTCATGTAGACTATTAGAAATCAGGAAATTATTGCTATATATCTTGACACTTATAAGATCATGCGTATCATCAATGTTTTTTAACTCGTTCTTGCTTGTCCCAAGGGTTTTAACAATCTGATGCTGGTAACGGTGAAAAACTATGCGCTAAGAAACGATGTTTCGATCAGTAAAATTAGCTGCAAAACCTGCGTGTTTGTTTCAGTATATTCCCATTTGTTTACTGATTATTATTCATATCACAATCTATGTAAATTAAAACAATAAATTCTTAGTTCAACGTGAACTAGCTTCATGACGGTGCAAAACTAATTTTCTAATGAGATACATTGTATTGAAGTTCAAAGAAACTGTAACAGAGTTACCAACGTATCCGAACTAGGGTCAATGTTCACAAAACATATGATATATTTGCATAGTAATAAGCAATCTGTGCCACGTAATGAAAGCTAACTTCATTTATTTTCTTTTTCTCTCTTTACTGAAGGATTAAAATACTTTATTATATTTTTTCTTTAATATTTTGCACTTGCATTCTTCTCATAAAATGTTGTTTTAGTGTTTGAGTATATTACGGAAATAGTATTCATATTCGTTATTGCTTCAACCAAAGTATGGTATTTTGAAGAAAATTATTCGTTCCCGATATATCGGTAATACAGTAATAGCATATTGAATATTGGACCTCTAGACTCCTTCCAATAAAAACATTAGCTTACAACTTTTTTCAGATGTAGTTCTTTATTTCAATACGTAAAATATATGTTTTGTAAATACATCTCTGTTTTATGATGTTTAATTGCATATAATGTATATAATGTATAACATTTAAGGCCAAAAATAAAAGTAATACATTGAAAGAGACTAAAATAGAAAAAAATGGAATTCCTCAGGTTGTCAAACACAAGAAAAATGATAATGTTGCACGCTCGGTTTGATTTAGCCTGTTCATAGATGGAAGTGAAAATTCATGCTACCGTCCATGCCCTCTAGCCCAGGCTTGAACATAGTGTTAAGTTTAAAATGTGCGGTGTAGTTGTTTAGGTAAGGAGACGTTACAAGATGTAAAGGATAACAAAATGTGTATTTTTACACAGATTTGCAAAATCTTACTACATTCAAATTACTTCTTGACAAATTAAACGATGCTGACCTTAATTCACACCGGACTGGAAATGTTGAAAATTTATGACACCATAGATTACTACAGCTAATTGAGAAATTCTTCTTTATGTTTATACGAGTAAGGCTTAGACTTTTGCTTGATTTGGCACATTTTTCAGTTCTAAGTCAACGTGTAGTAGCATTTCTATTCAAAAGACATCATATTTGTCTGTTAAACTTTCATCCTTTATACCTTTGCCATTAAATATCACTGTGTTAGAGACGATACCAAAGAAATTATGAATGAAATATCCGAACTGCTATGTCATTATGCACTGAACAGAATTTTACAAACAGCGAAACACCCGAAATCCTAAAGTATTTATAGTATAAGTCAAATATGACATGGACTGTATTGTAAAATATTAGCTCTTCTAGAATAATAATAACTTTTTCTCAAATTTGTGGACAGGACGCATCAGTGATTAAGATTTTGCTAGATTTGTACCAGGCTAAAGATGCCATCATAGCAGTAAAAGATTTCTTAACATCTGATTTGACAACACCTAAAGACAGGCATCTTATTATTTCTCCTTTAATATTACAACAGTCTAGTTCCGAAAGGTTGAAAAAACCAGAAGGACTGCGAAATTAAGTACTGATGCTGAGCGTGTTATTATAGGGTAAAAACATTCAGATTCTTCAAGGTGTCATGCCAATTATTTTTGTACAGAAGGCATTTAAAATGTTATACATTTGTATTGGACTTTGAAGTATGAACTCAATTGGGTCATCATATGACTGTAGGAGGAAAAATGTTGTTATTAAGGTTTGAAAATAGAAGATGGAGGTAATATGAAGGTCAAGGTCGTCTATATAAATGCCAGTTTTCAGGTCTTGTCACAAAAAGTGTAGACTTACAAAGTCTGTTGAGATCAAATAATCTGTAATAATATTAATTTCTTCACACTTACACTGATATTTTCTCAGAAAAACATTTTCTCTCTAGGCTCATCTCAACACAGAGGCAAGAGATATTGTAAACTTTTTCAGAAAGTGGTATCAGAGAGGATTGATTTTATGGCCAGGTGCTTTATATTTAATGACTCTAACGACTGATGCCAGTCTACAAAAAGTGTTGAGTGAGTCTTGAACTAAAGTGGGTAATGAATGTTGGTTGTAGGCAATTTGGTTCGTACGGACGGACAACCCGGCAAACGGATGTTGCTAATCAAGGTTTTAAGTTAGTAGATGAAGGCCATGTGACGGTCAATGTCATTAAAACAAAAGGCAGTTTGTAGGTCTTGCCACAAGGGATGTTGATGCCATTTATGTGGACTGTAAACAAAAACGTACGTACAGACGGACACACGGACGGAAGGACAGTTCAATCACTACCTGCATAGGGGCATAAACTGAACCTACTTTATTAGGAAGTTGTCGCAGTTTTGTAAAGATGAACAGTCCTGGAGAAAAATTACGCAAAATGATAACGCTGATATTCTTTAGCACCTTTATTAATTCAAGCCTATTTCCTTATAATAATTATACCTGTTAAGTAAGTCCATCATTCATGTACTCACTGCTTGTCAAAGTCACATGGTTTAACGAATTTCGAGACTTTTTCCTCATAAGAAGTTTTTAATTAACAACAACAGTTCGCACAAGGGAGATAACGACCTTATCAAACAGGACTATATCAGTATGTATCTGATGTATTTTTCAGTAGTCACTTATTCCGCATATGCATCATGTTGGTAGACAACGAAACACTTGGATTATGTACCGAAGTCGCTGTTACAGTCTTAAACTAATATATTTTTCATTTGGTTTCATATGTCGGAATCTGACTTTGTTCTATTTTTAGTCTATGCAAATACAGTTTTACTGACAATATTCTTTAACTCAAAAGCCATTTTGCTGCCATCTATTTTTAGTATTTAAAACATAATCACAACTTAACACATTTTACCAGAACATGCTCCGGCCAAACATATTCTATCTTCTTCCGACTCCCCAAAACAATGATGTCCTGTGCCACTAGGATATGGGTTAGAACACGACCTGTTACGGTGCTGGATGCCAACGTCACAGGAAACGGAACAGGATGCCCAAGATGACCATGCACTCCATCCTCCATTAACTGAAAAGGTACGTCCGACTTGGCTATAAGTATAATATAATTAATGTTTGCTGTATTTAATGTTTAATTAACATTAAAATTAAGCAGGCTTTGGTCTCATTACGGATATCTGCATTTGCAGCGATTACAATAACTTTCACAGCTGAACACCATATTAAACCGGCATTTGCTGGAAAATCGCCCTATGACATATAATTATGTCGGTACCACTTTAAGCACAAAAATATGACATTGAATAAGGAGGTTTATATTCAACACTTTGCCACTTAACCCTAATCAGTTTATAAAGTAAATAAAAAATCACCTAAGTTTGAAAGGTTTAAGCACTTAACATATAGTAAAGATTTGTATAAACCTTTGCAGTCTGACTATTTCCTTGAACTTAGATATTTATAGAGAACAAGAATTAAAAGGGTTCATAGAGTTAAATGAATAGCAAGCACCTATGTGTGTTATCGTCGTTGTGAGGGAGAAGGATTTTAGCACTTCCCGACAAGTCACAATGTTTATTCAGCTAACTTTACATTCTCTACTTTCACTCATTTCTTAGACGATCAACACTATGACTGCAATATACAAATCTGTACTAATCTTAAATGTGTTCCTATTCGGTGTATTTTCCTTGTCACGTTTTTCTTTGGTTGTTTTATTCTTCAAAATTAATTGCTCATAATTCTCTACGTCTTCTTCCGTTTGGTTAGTAAATTTTGTTTCATCAGATTCAACCGTTGCCACAAACACAACATATTCTCGTATAAATAAGATTTTCTGTGGCGTTAAGTATAAGATATGCTTTCAGTATTGCCTTTTTGTATGACAGAAATTTAAAATACAGTATCATTTTAATATTTAGTAAATCTATTCAATTTGCACTTCAATATTCAGAAGTCTGCAATGACTCAATCATTTAGAGAGATGTAATCACATTATTATCATTGAACACTTATTTTGTCTAACAATTTATGAGAGCTGGTATTCATTTTGAGAAGAATTGATACGAGCTTTATATAATTTTCCTTGTTAAATTATGTGAACAATCCTATATGAAAGAATTTTTGTGTTACTGCTGTTAACATACCAGACTGACTAAATCAGTAATTGTGTGAAGGACAAATGATATAACTTCCTGTACATTTTACGCCTAAAATTTATTTATTGTTTAAAAAAAAGAGATAAGTTTTGACTACAAACATGATTTGCTTAGACAACATAAAATCTGTTATCTAATACATTGTTGCTTGTTCTACCACAGGTGCTTGACGCTCTATCAACGAAATATATGTGCAGGTTAGATCTCTTGAAGAGATCGTAGATCTCTGAAAGAGATCCAGGTTGGCAACTTTGCGCCTCGATTCGATTTTTTAAACGGCGATTTTGAAGGCAAATGATGTTGGATTTTTGTCCATGATACACCATTCCAAAGAGAAAAAAATAACTTTTTTACGTACTTATATGTCATGTATAGAATACACATTTTGCATATAAAGTACATAAAATGTTCTGGTATTCGGCCATTCCGTATCCAACTTCCGGTCAGTCGGAGAGAATGTATCGCTTAGCAACAAATTAAGAATCTTTCATCCCAAAATGTCTACGAACAAGGACGAGCAATTGTTCAACTCGTACAAAAAGGACATAGCGTCATTTATACTGGTCGTTGTGGAACAGAAAGAACATTTTTGCTACCCTGTTTTGAAACATACAGGAATTTGAAAGTGTAAACTGTACAGTACCTGACACATTTTAAATGAAGCTGAATGTCCGATTTCCGAAGTTAACACAATATGTTTTTCACGAAATCTCCAATAACATAGTTATTTCCAAAGTCCATTTATCACATTTTATCGCAACTGACATAATAAACATGGCTGTAACTATTTCCAAGTACTATGTATGTGACGTCATTTGTTATCTACGTCAGTAATGAAATGAAACCATCGAGGCCCGTCAAGTGTTTTATATTATTCAGTTTTGTGTATCGTGTGAAAGAAAGTTCATGCTCTGGAAATTATCGTTACTCAGACCGCTGAAATGCATAGCACTGAATTACTTCTTGGATAAATTAACAAGAAATTAGAAAAAAAACATTTAATAATTGGAGAGCATAATTATGTAATAGATGTCATGGTGAAAAATATATAACAGCGACTCAGGCGCGTAGCTGGTGCCTTTTTCATAGTACGCAGGCGTGGTAAAGAGGGTATAGGTGTATTGTCTTTGCATGAAGATCACTTTTCCCTAAAATTAGTCGATTTTTTCCATGCTCGCAAAAATAATTTAAACAGCCGTACAAAATCGTATGTTAATAAATGATTGGTACCGATATCCGATGCCGACGTAAATTATCGTCATCATCCATATCAAGGACATATCTGACTCACTGTCAGGTATTTCAATATATTTGCGAAGCGCTAGCCGATTCGGAAACTTTTTTTTTTCAAGAAAACATGTAAGTCGCTACGAAGACCCACATCATAATATTCCCAACAGACATTCTCATTTATAATTATGGGAAGTCACTAATGTCGCACACAATCATATTTACTGCAGTATTACGCAGAAGTTTTATTTGCTAATACGTGGCCTAACATGGATTTGAACTATTAAACTGTTGCACACGCGGTGTCGAATTGTTCTGTTAAATCGCTTATGTATCAATGCAAAGTTAAACTGCAAAAATCGCGAACATCAATTTCTTTAAAATACTTGAATGATTTATGTTGAGCATGATAAAAAAAAACAAAAGCCACGTGTTCATTTAATTTGCAAGGTGTACTTACCTTCTATTAGTTTCAAATCATATTTTGCCTCCAGATTAAAGCAAATGATAGATAGACCTATCATAAATAAATGCATTTTTGCAGTTTAAAGTATTAATGACAAAGCCAGCATCGTAAAGAGATTTTTTTTAAACTTATTTTACGTTGAAGTAAAAAAAAATGTGACTTGCGAAATATTCATTTCTTTCCCTAAACATACCCTGCCTAAATTATTTCCGTTATATGTTAAATAGTATGTGGCCAAAAAGATCTCAAGTTGTTACTTTCGACTTTAGCCATTTAAAGGCACTGACCTCGAGATTTTCGCTTTAAGTTTGGTCATATTTTGAACATCAGAACACGAGTTTTTGTTTCTAATCTGTCTTAAAATCCAAATCAAGAGAGAGAGTGAGAGAAAACATCCTCGAGTTGGGAATCAAACCCGGGCCGCCGCGGTAATAAAAGTTTTCCTGCGGTCTTGACTAATACACCATGGAGGAATATGCACAAACGGTCGTTAAACAAATGTAAAGCTTTTATGATTAAGGCTGTTAACCTCCAGTATCCCGATTTTTGAATGGAAAAATCGCAAAAACAACTGATTCTTACGTGTTTCTATAACATAATCTGTCAGTAACTAAGTTTTAAAACCTTAAGAAATATATAGCAATAATTTTCTGATATCTATTTCTTTTGTCGAACGATCTGGAGGTCAGTGCCTTTAACACAAGTTTACTAAAAGATGTACTGCGTGAAATCATTATTCTAAAATCTGATGGAATCATGTCCAAAGGAATGACAAGTCTTGTCGGCGTCAGGGCATGATACAGTGTATGATTTAATGACTCGACATGATTCTTCCGAGGCCATATTTCAGTCGAAACTGTGCAACTTCAAGAAGTATAAATACATTTATTTTTATAGCTCTTTGGTTAGTTCGATTTATACATTTTCGTACACTGTTCGGCAGATTTTCTGATGTTAAGTTGAACACACCTACTGTGAACGTTAAGATGGAAACGTGAATAATAAAAGAATCAGCCTTTACGAAAAAAAAATCATGCTTAAATATGTGTAAATGTCGGGCCGATGAATTTCTTGTTAGAACCGGAAGCAGACGTTTCTTCTTTGTATTTTCGCGGGAAAACTGCACGTTCATTCCATGATGCTCCTTCGGTAATGACCGCGTGCTTATACAAAATCACGTATTGGCGTTATATTTTAGCGTCACCAGAATGGTTACAGTGTTGAAACTTTCATATAATTATGATCGAAATGCTACAACCAAATGAAAATGCATGCTTAAGAGCTTGACTTTATATCGTGTCTGTACGTCCGTGACAGGCTCTGAAATGTCTGAATTTATAATATTTTTTATTAGAGTTCTTAATAGCCGGAGCCCGCCCGCTTAGCTCAATAGGGAGAGCGTTGGTTTACGGATCGCGGGGTCGTGAGTTCGATACCCGGGTGGGGTGTATGTTCTCCGTGACGATTTGATGAAAGACATTGTGTCTGAAATCATTCGTCCTCCACCTCTGATTCAAGCTGGGAAGTTGGCAACAGGTATGTACTGGTACAGAATCCAGGAACACTGGTTAGGTTAACTGCCCGCCGTTACATAACTGAAATACTGTTGGAAGTTGGCAGTTACCAGTTACTTGCAGAGAATGGTACAGAATCCAGGAACACTGGTTAGGTTAACTGCCCGCCGTTACATAACTGAAATACTGTTGAAAAACGGCGTTAAACCCAAAACAAACGAACAAACAAACAAACAAACTTAATAGTCGGAAGCGGTAAACGTACATGTTTTAGGAAACGTGCTTATAATAAATCTGGTGGGTGGGGTATACACATTTGTCTATTCTAGCGGCAAATTTTCGAAGCGGAATGAAGCATTTCAGTGACTCTGATGTTTTTGAGATATAGAAAGGAAAAACGGTAAATGCTTCCGTCATTGGTTATAACAATATACCTCTCCATGTTTTGATTTTCGTAGATTTGATAATTATATGTGGTAGGGGTTAGTGGAAAATTCATAATTATGGGTAGTGGGGTTGGAGGAAAATTAAAAATCATGGGTCGTGGGGTTGGAAACAACCCCCATACAATTAATTCTGGAACTGCCCTAACTATTGGTTGGCGCATAGGTTATTGAAACCAACCAATAACAATAACATTCAATGTTAATCTATATCGTTTAGAGAAACGTTTTCGTTAGACGTATATTAAGATTTACAAATAAACCAACAAAGTATGACTTGTATTGAAAGTTTAGCGATCAAACATTAAGTATTGTAAATACATTTTAATATAACAGCAATGAATACGGTCAAATTGGAAATGATACATAGATCTACTAAAATGCTAGGTTTCCGTCGTCGCTCATCTCGATAAAATAAGCACACAGCAGAACCTCTTCATCCCAAGGCTGTTATGACGTCACGAACATTACGTCACAGTTCCTTGAAACCGTTGGGGATTTCCATAGTAAATAAAAGTTTTATTGATGGTTTACAAACTGGCGTTTTATAATTCTTTAATCACCATTGTTGTTCGATACAAATTGTTATCGGTGAATTTAGGTTTTTCTCAGAAGTGATTCACCTCGAATTTTAAAACCGGAAGCTGGAGAAGGTATGGCGGAATACCAGTACGGCGATTTCGATAGTGTAAGATAACGAATGAAATGAACGACTTGGGTATGTTTCTTACTAGATGTGCTCAGCGTCCCGTTAGAGGAATGATTATTTTACTATTTGAAAGGGTGTTTTCATTGCTAGTTGACATGTGTTTCGATTTATCAGTCGATAAAAATTGATAAAAAAAGACAAGATTTACTTGCCAACCTGTACTATTTCATAGTATATCAGGTGGGTGGGATATGGTAATGCATATATTTATTGATAGAGCTTCAAGCACCTGTGGTTCTACTCCGATCTTTTGATAATGTCAAAAAGCTAAATATTTCTTTACTAATAGAAAAGATTAATGTAATAATTTACTTTATTTAAAATCACATAATGAATGGGTCATATTAAACATTAAATTACACATTACATGTTTTGTTAAATTACAATAAGAATCACACAAATACCACATAGGGGCAGTTATGCACTACAGGAGTAGAAATTTTAATCTGCAAAATATAGAACGCTTTAGAATTCTGGGTAAAAAAGATAGAGGATAGTGTTGTTTAAAAAATTGAAATAGAACGTTCTAGAAATAGACTGTTACATAAAAATACTGAAACAGTTTCCTCTATGAATAATTAGGCAGACATAATTATATTCGTTTCAGCTATATTAATCACATATTTTAGGTATCATATATATTATTCCCGGTAAAGGGAGATATTTACATTAGCCCTATTCTGGTCCATTTAAAATTTGACGTTCATTTCGAATGAACAGCAAAAGGAAAGGCGCGAAAGTTACGTCAACGCTGCTTAGTGATAACGGGCCACTTTTTTAACGACAGGGAGAATAGTCAGGGAGAATGTTCCTTAGATGACGTCGCAGTTGTTCCGTCTGGTGAAAAGAATGGCTGGGAAGCTGATTTTATTCTAAATGCAACAAAATGTGTACAATTTATGATAAAATTTTGTTTACAAATGGAAAGGAAATGCAATGTAAATATAACAAATGAAACTTATTTTTTCGGTGTTCATGCAAAATGAACGACAGAATAGGATCGGCAAATTAAACATGAATTTTCCGATCCTATTCTGTCGTTCATTTCGCATGAACACCGAAACAAATTTCATTTCTTAAATACATAAGCATTTCAAACCTATCTAGATATATACATATCAAGATGTCTGCCATTTGCCTATGAGAACTGTGCTATTCTTATAATTGTAAAGTGTCGTAGACAACAGTTACAGGTTTTGTGGTAATTTCCATTGAAATCTTTGAAAGTACACCGATTTAAATAATTTTCATTGCTTCAATATAATATTGAAAACAAAAGTATTTTACAACGTTCAAGTAAAACTTTTTTCCGTAACGAAATTTTATTGTTCTATGGAAAAGAACTTTAAGAAGCCTTTGAAACTTAGTTACTAACAAATTATATCTTACTGAAACACATGTGATTTAGATTTGCTTAACTAACTTTTCGATAAAAAATCAAGTTTGTAACAGGGTACCAGAGGTAAACTGCCTTAATTGTAATGCTTTATATTTAAGGGTCTTTAAAATGTGATTTCCATCGTTTTGGGTGGAAGAAGGTTAAGAAAGTAGGAAATTGTCCAAGCGAAACGGCACGAGTTTTATTCCCGATTGGGACATATTTTTGTCTTGCTTTCTCTTTTTTAAAGACATTTTAGAAAGAAAAAACAATGTTATTTTGTTCATATTGTGATGTTTAAAACTGACCAAATTTGACATTTCAAGAAAGATCATTTAAGCCAAAATCCGGAAACCAGTCCATGGTATTAATTGCAGTATGGATTTTTGTGTGAGGGTAGGATAATTGACCTGTAGAAAATAAATCTCTAAGCAGTGAAAATATCAAAGTATTTTTGCTGGTACAAAAGTATAATTTAACAGCAAAGATAGTCGGGAAGTTTAATCAAACATGTAGTTCAGTAAAGGCAAATATCTATTCAATTGCTACACGAATGTATATTAAGTCTATATATAATGTTGTGCTGAATGATACGCAGACAACTGAGTAGAACTTCGTCAAAGCCGTTAAAAATGACTTCAAATTTCAATTTTTTACAAATGGATTTTCGTAATAACAAAACGAAATGATTATTGGCAACAACACACTATTCGTCTAAAGTATAAAGAAATGATTTTTAAGGTTGTTCACTACATTTGGAAGAAACAATGTTCTTTAAAGAGAGACAGGTTATATTATGTTTAAGTATATATTAGATGTCTTAGACGAAAAGGTAAATTTATCTCTTAGAAATATTTTATATGTAATTAAGTAAATTGCTAGGTCTAATTTTTCTCAGTTTTGTCAATGGGGAGAATCACGATGTGTTCTTTTTGGTTTTGATGCGCGATAATTCATTTGAATGCGCTTATGTTCATTCATGTAATCATTTGCTTGGCATGTATTGCAACCTTATATAAACATGGACATCAAACAGAAGCTCATATTCAAGCATTCTTCGAGCTCGACATTACATAGCTGTTCAAAGTGTTACGTATTAAGAAACCAAGAACTTGTTGTATCCCCGTTGTATTCCCGTGCAACAGGCTAACAAATATCTGTTGGGTAATTAGATCATCTGTATCAAATCGTCATTGCTTGTCTCTAAAAGGGTTTAAGCAATTAATTGCTATCAACAATGAAAAACTTCAAGCCTAGAAATAATGTTTCAGTGAGTAAAATCATCAACAAAGCCTGTATGTTTATTTTTTTGTTTTTGCATATTCCCATTTGTTTACTTGGTATTATTCATTACACACTCCTTGTAAATTAAACAATAAATATCTTTAAGTTTTATGTGAACCAGCTTCTTTAACGGTGCAAAACTAAGTGTCTAATGAAATACATTGTAATTATAAAAACAAACAAGTTCTAACAGAATTACCAAAGTTCCCTATCTAGGGAGATTTTTCAAAAACATAGTGCCAGCCAACATAACATCTTATTCAAAATTAGAAAAATAAATGTCAATCATTGTTTATATGGTACTAATGATACTTGTTTTGAACTGCACACCATTTTAAGCTAATTCCAGTGTTGGTCATTGTGAAGAGCTGCATTGCAAATCAACCTAATGCTAAATCTGCCTAAATATACAATACAATAATAACTTCTGCCTGGGTTTGCATTTCCGAAACCTTCAATTTTTGTATCAATCAATACCAATCATCGACCTTTAAATTAGTGAGAAAAATGGGGGAAAACATAAAACCTTTACTTTATTATATACCTAGGAAGTATTTTCACACACCAAAAAAACAATTATCTTTTGTTAATGTGACCTCTACGAAAGAGGGTATTGCACAGATCTGGGTCTTTCATGCAACAAATTAATATGCTATGGAGTCTGTTTATACCGAAATGTTTGAATATCCGTCCATGCAAAGAAAATTTACTGATTACACAAAACATGATATATTATCATTGATCTAACAGTGCGACCCTGACCTTATTGACAGGAGCTTCGAATTTACATACGACACATTGTCTTGTAATGGTGAATATTTGTGATAGGTAATTTTGAAATCCATTCATGAATGGTAGTAGGGTTATGTATTGAAGCAAAACATCTTCATCTTTGACCTTCAAATTTGACGTGGCCTAAGCCAGGGGTCTTTGTCTTGTATGCAATGCGTCGTCTCATTATAGGGCACATTTGTGCCAAGTAATTTTAAAATCCAATAAAACATGAACCTGACACTTAAACTGGAGCAAAATTGAGGATTTTTCTTTTCTCCATTATCTGACTAGCTTGATTACCTATTTAGAACTTTATACCTGTAAGAAATACACATGTATTTGTTTAATGTAAAACTGTCAACTTCATTTAAAATTTAGAACCAGTAACTCAGTTGAATGAAAAATGCCATGTTTCAGCTTCCGTGGCATTTTAGGTAACGCGTGCAGCAATGTTAATCAAAAATACTTGTCACGAGTTAACCAGTTCTTTCAGTTGCAGCTTACTTTTGACCTGCTCTATCACTTGCTACTTAAATCAGCTGGCACATTACACATTTACACTGTTAAATATACATAATTTCAACTCCCACAGCTATAAATGGGCAACATCTAAGCTCTGAATATGCACTTTGTTTGAATAAAATATACACTAAAATATGTAAAAGTGTGATTTTAGGGTGTTTTTACAATTTTTGCAGCAACATTGCAATGTGATGCTTAAATCCTTTCAAAAAGCGCATTTATAACCGTATCTTGACAAATTTCAATTTTAAAAAAGGCATTTCTAGCCTAATATTCACAATGACCTATAAACCACATAAACAAAAGTTTCTTTTTTGTCTAACAGGTCAAAACTATAGACCATCTTCTAAACTAACAGCTTAAATGTGGATATGAACACATGGGTAAAAAGGTTTGTTTACCTTTCATTCAATGCTAAAAATCTCCTTGTATATGCTACCAACATGTCAAGTTTAGGACCACAATGAATAAAAAACAGGAACTGGCTTACATAAGAAATAAAAATGCCACTTTAACGGAACAAATGAAGATTTATTTCTTTCCGCCATTACCATATAAACAATTTATACAGAAATAGTATATCGGTACATGTAATCGGACCTCTCTCGACCCCTTCCAGTACAGTTGCTAACAACATTTTCAAACTGTTACGTCTATGGGTAACAATTGCTTCTTACAGTAACTAAAGGTAATAGAAAAATAAATAAGCAACTATTAACAAAAGTTTTATCCATAAAAGTAACAATTCAAATACCTTACAGATGTCAGATTGCCGTAAAATCCAATCTTATATGCAAAAATGGTTCATATCCATTCTTGGTGAAATTTAATTCCCAACAATAATAATTCTATATTGTTCACAAATACAAACTGAATTAGTATGTCCAAAGAATATAAATCCTCTATGCAAAGATAATGTTTTAAATCCACATGTTGATGTGAATCCTTCAAATGTTTAATATCCAAATTTGTAATTCTTTATTAAGAAATACAGGAAAGTGTTTCAATAAGTTCTTACTTTAGGTTTTACCCTGTCCTCAGACAGCTCTCTATTCAAAGTATCATGGAAGGTTCCAGAACTTTCAAGTATCACCCAGAAAAAAAAAAGATTCTGGAAAAACTGAGAACTATCAACACTTACATAAATCTCACATCCTGTTTATCAGTTTTGTGGTAGAACATTCCTGAACACCATAGAATATAAACAACATACAGGATGTCTCAAAAATATGTCAGTCAACAATAAGATATCAGTAAAGTATTGCCCTAGGTAAAATGACATAACAAAACGCAGTGCATTATTATCATTTGTAAAGTATATATTTTTTGTAGATAATTCTCTGTTCATATGACGTTCAGTTCCATGTATTGTTTAACATTTAAAAGGAAAAATTGATAAATTTGCTGCTAGCTTTATTTAAGAAATTATTTATAGCAAAAGAGTGTTTTAATATGCTTTTAATCTAATACAGTAGATAAATTATAGTAGCGCTCTTTCTTGGTCGCAACAAAAACTTTGACGTCACCGCACGTAAACGTGACGTCATTCTAGCTTAAGCGTGTTTTAACAAAGACAAGCACATTAGAATTAAGATTATATTAGAAAATATATGAACCCACAGGTCGCTCAACGCTAATAAATGAAAATATTGCAGGCTAGGTTTGACTGAGCCTGTTCACGGACGGTAGCGGAATTGCATGCCTCCGTCTATTCCCTCTGCAGGCTAGAGCAGATTTGAGTCCTGCAGGCCTAAATAGTTATCAGACCGTATCTTGACACCACATTAAGGATTATCACAATATTTCACATCAAATAGTTTTACAAGAAACTTGTAGAAAGTCTCATTAGATCCTTATTTGTAAAATGTAATTTTCAAATTAGGCAAAGTGAATTTCTACGTTTTAGGAAGTTTCTCTACCACAAAGAACCTTTTTCCAATCAGGAATACAACTGAACATGAAATTTGCTAAAATATCGCCATATGACATATAATTGTGTCTCTGTGATGCGCAACACAACAAATATGACATTGAAAAAGGAGCTTTATATTCATCAGAGTGCTGCTTAACACTAATTACTTTATAAAGAAAATAAAAGATCATTTTAGTATTAATGGCTCAAATACAGTCGAACTTCGATGGCTCGAACTCGAGGGTCCCATGGGAATTAGTTCGAGTTTTCTGTTGTTCGAGCCATCCAAATGGCGGCCATTTTGAATTTGGGAATTCGAGGGCATGGTGTGTTACAAACCTTACATCGTAATATATTGTCATATTGTACTTAAATGTGTGTATGATATGATCATAAATAAAAAATGAACGCTGAAATATGCTTTATTATTTATTTTCAAACTTGATATAGATACGAAAATAAAACACAGATAAAACACTAATATAATTATAAGAATTTCGGTGAAGACAGCATCAAATAGAAAGACATGAATAACAAACCTTTATGAATCATAGTTCAGTACAAATATTATCAAATATATTGCTTTCCAGTAGCCGACTTAGCTATCCCCCCGTTTCCGGGTCCTTTAAAATTACTAAGTTGCACAGCCATGCCAAAGCAGTATGAAAGTTGATATCGGATCTCCCGATTTTATGCAGAAAAAAAAAAATAAAGACAGACACTGCTCAATTATTTTAAATAATTTTGTTCCTATAAATCAAAGCCCATTAAAGCATTGCAGTGAACGAAAGTCACTTTGTTTAATTTGTTTGTCGTATACCGACGCTAATTACATAAGCGTGTGAAAATTACGCATGCGCCGGTTAAAGGGGAAGCTTGGAGAATGTCAGGCAGAGGTGTGAAAAACTTTGTAAACACAAGCCATTCCGGCGACAAATAGTCTGTTCGACTGAATAGGTGTAATTATCACTGTAATTAAGCCAAGGGGACCACCAAAATAGTTCGAGAGTTCGAATTTACGAAGTTCGAGTGTTCCGAGGTAGAACTGTATAGAATAAAGAAGGAATAAATTCGGGACGGGACGAAGTGTTCGAGCGATCCCAGGTGTTCGAAAGATCCGAGTTCGAGGCATTAAAGTTCAGCTGTACTTTACAAGGAATAAAGACCTATATAAGCCTTCGCTCAGAAACTGTTTTTTTACGATGTTATCAGACAACAAGAATTTAAAGAGCTTATAAAGTAGAAACAATAGCGTACGTACTAACACATGTTTCGCAATGATTTTTTTTCATGATTTTGAGGGTAAAATATTTTGTACAACCTGTTATGTAACATGTATAATAGACACATGAAACCACACATTTAGGGCGTAGCTAAAGTGTAACAGTAGGTCTATTGTAATAATGTTAACCATATAGTGAATAGTTCACGATTGTATCTTATTGAGTTTATACGTTAAACGATACACTACGTGACAGATTCGTGCGTAGTCTAAAGGATGAAAACACACAAAGAGATTATTATCAAAAAGTGATCTGACGTTAAAAAAGGCCGTAGAAGAAGCCGTTTGAATGGAAACTGCCGGAAAGGACGCTTCTGAGTTACGTACGACCGTTGAGAATGTACATTAGACTGTCAAATCAAACAAATTACCAGGTAAAACGAAAAGGACCGGGCAAACAAAACAAAATGTACCAGTTTTTGATCCGTGTAAGCACTGTGGTAAAAGTAATCACCAGACAAGCAAATGTTTTTATAAAAACAAATTGTGCTACATTTGCAAGGAGACTGGACACATAAAAAGTATGTTCAAATTGAATAAAGCTAACCCGTCGGACGTCAATTCGGTTGGTGATGATGAAAGTGACATATGTTTTGTGAATTCAGTGTACGGAAGGTCGGATAATAAAATGTGGATTACACCGGAAATTGACGACAAACCTGTCAGAATGGAACTTGATACAGGCTCTGCTGTATCTCTTATATCCATACACGAATTCCGAAAATATTTTTGAAACACGAAAATGGACAAACCTACGTCAGATTGAAAACGTATTCTGGAGAACAAATTCAGCAGGCAGGTACGAAATCGGTAAATGTTAAGTACAGTGGGCAATCAAAGATAGTGAAGATTTGTGTTGTTATGGGCAACGGACCAGCTTTGTTTGGCAGAGACTGGTTTACATCATATCACGCTTGATTGGAAACATGTTGTGCAGGTAAATGCTGCTGACAATCCAACAATGCAGAATTGCTTGAACGACATATTGAAGCGTTACGACTCAGTGTTTTCTGAGAACATTGGGAAAGTTAAAGGTATGCAAGCTACTATATCGCTAAAAGGAAACGCCACACCGAAATTCATTACATCTAGACCAGTGTCGTATTCGTTAAAGCCTAAAATTAAAAAAGAACTGGACATGTTAGAGGAACAAGGAATTATTTCAAAAGTGAACAGTTCCGAATGGGCATCACCTATTGTTCCAGTTGTCAAGCCAAATGGAGATGTGAGACTTTGCGGAGACTTTAAAGTGTTTGTCAATCAGGAGATATCTGTTGACAAATACCCACTTCTAAATATACAGGACATTTTAGAATGGTCAGAAATTCACAAAACTGGCAAGGTATAGACGGCGTTCAATACATCATGGATGACATGATTATAACGGGACGGACAGACGGACAACACTTGAAAACTTTGGAGTTAGTTCTGGAAAGATTACTAGAGTGTGGCTTACATGATAACAAAACTAAATGTGCATTCTTTCAAGATAGGATTAATTATTTTGGGCATAAAATTGATAGTGTAGGATTGTAGAAATCCAAAGTGAAACTTGGAGCTATATTTATTTAGATACTCCTAGACCTACAAATGTTAGTTCACTGCGTGCATATCTTGGACTTCTCATATATTATCACAGGTTTTTGCCCAAAATAGAAAATTCGAGTGGAATGACGAACAAGAACAAGCATATCAAAATTCAAAAATCCCGTGCTCACGCATTATAATCCTGATTTGCCAGTCCGATTGGCAACGGATGCCTCACCGGTTGGCATCAGTTGAATACTCTCGTATGTAATGCCAGACGGATCGGAAGAGCCGATTGCGTTTGCGTCAAGAACGTTGACAAAAACAGAACAAAGTATGCACAGTATGCACAGGTAGACAGAGAATCTTTGGCAGCATATTTTTTTTGTAAAGAAATTCTACACATATCTTTATGATAGAAAATTTACTCTGATTACTGATTGCCAAGCTCTCTTATCTATCTTCAGTCCAAAGAAAAACAAACCTATAACGACAGCGACACGCGTACAGAGATATGCTTTTTATCTGTCAGGGTTTGGTTATGATACAGAGTACAAGAGTACAAAGAAAAATTCGAATGTCGATGGATTGTCGCGTTTACCCGTGCGTACAGATCAAAATGATTGTAATGTTGGAGATGATGTGTTTTACACTTCTCAAATCGACCAGTTACCGGTCACTAGCGCTCAAATAGCACGTGGGACACGTCGAGATAAAATTTTGTCGCGTGTATTTGAAAATGTTCAAAACGGTTGGAAGTTAGGTAAAAATGATTCACTCTTGAAAGAATATTCGAATATGAAAAGTGAATTATCAATCCACCGTGGATGTCTTATGAGTGGAATTCGAGTGGTCATACCTACAAAATTAAGCAAAGTTTAGATTTGTTGCATGCTTGCCATCCAGGCATTGTGGAAATGAAAAATCTAGCAAGAAGCTACATGTATGTATGATTGCCTGGTATTGATAAAGATCTAGAATTGCTGGCGAAAAGTTGCGTTGGTTGTAAGAACAGCAGAAGGGTATGGCCGAGTTCTCCTTGTGAGCGCGTACATTTAGATTTCGCCGGACCATTTTTAGGTAGAATGTTTTTAATAATTGTAAACGCGCATTCAAAATGGCCAGAAGTTATTGAAATGAAAAGTATTACATCCGAAAGAACAGTACATGTTTTGCGTACAGTATTTGCTAGAAATGGGTTACCTACACAATTTGTTAGTGACAATGGACCTCAGTTCTGTTTGGATATTTTTGCAAAATTCATGAAAAAAAATGGTATTTTGCATCTTAAATCTGCGCCGTACAATCCAAACGGACTTGCAGAAAGATTTTTAGGTACTTTCAAGGCAAGTATACGAGTTATGCATTTCGAAACGTGTGATTTCAATCAGAAACTTAATTGTTTTGCTTTACGGTATTGTAACACACCACACAGTACAACTATTGTGTCACCCGCGAAACTTTTCATGGGTAGAAATTTGAGATGTAGGCTAGATCTTGTCAGACGTGAAACGAAACGATATGTGTCTGATAAAAAAAATGAAATCTTCATTTTCCGATGACAGAAAATACCATGAATTTGAAATCGGCGAAAATGTGCTAGCGTGTGATTACCGCGGTTAAGGAAAATGGATAGGTGGTATAGTAATTTTTCGTGATGGTCCGCTAATGTATAACACAAATGTATGTTATAAGATACTATGGCGGAGACATGCGAATCAGTTAAGAAAAACTGAAATGATTGAACCGCGTTCGATAGATCAGCCGCATGAAATTGACACGGATTTACCAAAATCATTACTGCCAAATTTTCCTACTTACATCCCAGAAATTCCGAAAACGCCACGTAATATATGTACCGATTATAAGAAACAAGATAGTGCGGAAAAAACTGATAAGTCACCTGCTGTAATTAGCAATAAACAGGACAGTGGTACTGAATGGAGATACCCATTACGGGATAGAAAACCTCCAGACAGATACAGTTTTGATTAAAGTGTGATTATGTAGAAACTGTGTGACATTACAGGTTACTCCCCAAGATAAAAAAAATAATTACTTGATGTGTTAATCTTTAATATAAATAGATCAGTATGCTGAAACCGAGGACTTATCTCATTTTACTACAAATTAGTTCAAGTACACGAGTACGTAGGAAATTTTACAGACATGAATCACTGTTATATCACTGAATATTTTATTCATGTTTTCTTTTTGTTGAATTCAACATTATGCTTATGCAATGTTTTATTGATAATTGAAAGCTTAGACTTTCAACTTAAAAAGGGTAGACATATGTTATATATCATGTATAAAAGACACATGAATCCACACCTTTAGGGCGTAGCTAAAGTGCTACAGTAGGTATATTGTAATAATGTTAACCATATAGTGAATAGTTCACGATTGTATCTTATTGAGTTTATATACGTATATATTAAAGACTATAAGTAAAACAATGCAGTGCTTGTCTTTCATATAAATACACAACACAACCGGTCGACAAATTTTAATTTTAATTTTTCAAACAACACTAAATTCTCTATCTTTTGCACTCACCTTGACTTTTCGGTAGGACAACAATAACGATCAACACTAAGACTGCAATATACAGCAAAACAAGCATTGCCAAAATTGCATAAATCATATATTTTGTCCGATTTTGTGTGCTTTCCTTGCTGTCACGTTTTTCGTTGTTTGCTTTGCTGTCAAAGTTTAATTGCTCATAATTCTCCTCGTCTCTTTCGGCTTGGTCAGTGCACTTGGTTTCATCTGTTTCAATCGTTGCTACAGTAACAGTCGTATTCTCGTATAAATGAGTGTTTCTGTGGCGTTCAGTATTAGGTGTGTCCTTACTTATATCACTAAACTCCATGTTTGTATAAGTAAACTTTTAAATACAGTTACATATTTTGCATAAACATTTGTTAGATCAACACAATTTGCATTTCCTTGTACTGAAATCTGTAATATATCGGATCATAATTGAGAGATTTAATCAAGATGGTATTTGAGCTTTAGTATAACTTCCTTGTTAAATCATTTGAAATAATCTTACATATATATAAGAAGCGTTTTGTAATACTGCCGTTTGAATACCAGACTGTTTAAATCAATATTTTAGGTAGGGTGTTATATAATATAGTGTTATTTGAACTCTTTCTATCTTTTATTGATAATGTCAAAAGAAAGTATTCCTAAAATCTCTTAACTTATTGGAAGAATTAATTCAATAACTTACCTAATTTACAATCGAACACGAACGCGTATCATATTAAACAGTATTATAGACATTAAGGTTTTGTCAAATTACAATAAAAATCACAAAAAATACCACAGAGAGTCAGTTGTGCACTTTCAGAGTAGATAGTTTAATCTGCAAAATATGGATCGCTTAAGAACTCTGAAAAGATAGATCGAGGATAGTGTTGTTTGTAAATTAAAAAGGACCTTGTAGAAAGTGACTGTAATATAAAAGCACTGATACAGATTCATCTCTACATAAGTATGCAGACATTTTTTCGCATCTACTATGTTAAACGTATATTTTAGGTATCGTATATATGTTAAGATATAAGTATATCAAAATTATTTATATTTTAAAAACGTGTAAACAGAAAATATTTACGAGTATCTTCATTGAATTTATTAAACGAGTTTAATAAAATGTTAACATGCGGGGCTGTGTTGGATATTTTATCAATTCTAATAATTTAAAGTGAGTTTGTTGAATTCAATGTGGATAGACACAAATATAATATTCTTTTTATCACATGCAAAGGCTTTCCTGCTGAAACATGAAACTTTCTTCTTTTATAGTAGACAATTTCAGTACGAACAATGTCTCCTATACTTCAGTTTTTAAAACGTTAAAGTATTTTTACACTAGTGCTTTATTTCACTTCAACGAGGCCACTCATATGATAAATATATAAATAAAATGACTGCAATAAGTAAGGAAGCTTTATATACTTTAGCACGACTTCGCTCACATGATCTTATTTATGTCAGATAATGATATATAAAGAGTAAAGAATGAACTAAAACATTTCTTTTCATTTGGTTTTGGTCATTGATAGGATATTTTCTTTTCCGTAGACACTTTTTATTTATAACGATTTTAACACATTTATTTGTGATCTTTATCGTCTGGTAACCGTATTTATCATAAAAGTTTAGCCTGTTTCTTTTCATTAAAATATTAAAGTAGACCAGCTTTAACATGTATCATGATTGTTTAGTTTTAAATCTGAAATATTTATTCTGTTATACGATATATCGTGTATGTATTGCCAACTTTTTTTTTTTCGTATATTAGGTCTTCCAAATTTGTTATTCCAATGTCGGTTAAGGTTGCCGAATAAAAATAAATAGACATTCTAGAAGTGTCAAAAGAATAACCACGTGGTTGACCAGCATGGGGTCAGCGGTTTATAAAAATGTGAATTTCACGCGTTTCTGGAAGGAAACAGAACGCATCTAAGTCCTTATTACATCTAAACATTAAAGATACGTAGTAAAGGCAACGTTTTTATTCTGTGTGTCTGTATGTTGAAGTTCCACACTGATCACATGGGTCCGTTCTGCAGGGCTGGAAAGGTGTTGCCCGTTTCATTACTTTTCAGACTCGGTCAGGTCGGGCCTATTTGTATTCTATGCTTCCAAAGGATCTACTCATCGTACTTTATTTCATGATTGTCTAAACTGAGCTGTTTGAAATATAATGTTGTCTCACTCTGACGTGCATGTAAACGTCAAACCGACTTGAGAGCAACTCTCAGCTAACATGCGCTTTTTGTTTACGTCTCTTAAGGAGGTAGGTTACCTTCATATTTGTATGTGCGGAAGCTAACGTGACGATTTACGACGACGTTTACGACAAACTAAATGTGTTTGTATATTCATTCTTCTGGAAACAAATCACGAACCTGTCTTCGATTTGATGCTTTATGGTTTAATAATGCAGAAAGAATGAATAAATTGCCGCAGAAACGCTTCAAAACAATGTCGTTTTAAAATGACGTCATTGACGTCATGACATTACGTGTCAGTTACCGCGCAAAATTAATAGCTTTTATCTTGAAGGTAGGTAATTTTGTGCATTTTCTTTTTTTTAACTATTTTCAAATAACAATTATTTGCTGAAATATTTTTTATGAGTCTTTTGCTGTGAATAATAATCAATATTTTGCTTCTTTTATGTAGTTATATTGAAATGTTATGCGAAATGTAAGAAAATGGATGATGGTAACCAATGTTATTTGGAATATAGCTGGGTGAAAGGTTACTTGTTACGGCCATTTTCAAATAAAAAATCTAGCAGTTTGATTTGTAATACCTGTTTTTCAGGTTCCGTTGATAATTTTTTACTTTTATACTAAAACTAAGATCTAAACTTATTCAAATTTCAGTAGAAAATTGTGGTTCCTTGAATTGAATTGATGTTACCATGGAAACGAGTACCGTGACCTATGTATCTAAATGTAAACTTCAAAAGCGTTGACACTGCTCTATTTAAGAAACACAGCTTCGGCTTTTTATTTTCATTTCAACAATATCCATGAGAATAATAGCAGCATGCTGAACGATCTTTCCATGAAAAATGCCAGACGAGGGGCACTGCTGTAAGTATTCTAAGCTGTGAAATTTGTTTGAATAAATGCAAGTAACACGAAAATATAACTTACGTTAGAAATAATATGTTTTAAAGCTACATTAACTCTATTTAATTAATTCATTTTTTTTAAATAAGAAATTACGACAAAAAGCAAGATATAAGCTATTTTAAACATCTCAGTTGCCATGGTTACTTCAAACTTTAAGAAAAATTGGGTACCATGTAAAGTGCTTGGTATTTTGCTAATAATATTACCCAAATATGTCATGTTGGTCATAACAAATGGCACTGAAGCCGTCGAAAACCCCTATTTTTATACATAGTTGTTTAAAAATGAGAGAAAATGGAAACACGAGCCCCGCGACATATACATTTTAAGCTTATATTAGCAAGCTAACGAGCATACTAGTAAAATTATCAATTATGCAGACTTCTACGGATATCAATGAAACTAAAATTCACTAAAAAGTGTTAAATATCCGTATTTTCCTTCTTCTTTCAATAAGAAATACCATTGGAGGGTCATGCTCTTCAAACCTGCATAAAAATTGAACTTGAAGGGACAGAGACAAACGAAATTGGGATTGTGGCAGTTAAAACTTCATATTAAACGAAATGCAAAAAAATGTTGCTGTTCAACTAATTTGAATTTACCCCATGTAACAAGGTAACCTACGTCCTTAAGAAGCGTATGAATAAAGGTAAAATTCGGGTTTCAAGAGCGAATATCAAAGAACGTTGCGTTATTGTTAAATAAATGTGTTACTTATGAAATATACCGTACATATCAAGAAAGTAAACCAGAGGTTTTTGAGAGTTTTCATAGGCAGATGTTGAATCTAAGGTTAAATGGATGAATGAGAAATTTGAGTCTCTAAATAGTAGTCTACCTACAAGATAGCAAACGGATATTTTGTTATTAGGGAAATTAAAGGCTAAAACACTCTGACAAATACATTCCAAATAAAGTGAACCCTGATGGATTGGAACTAAGTTATACGTCTTCTGTCAATGTTGGGCTTAAATATTGTTTCACATGTTGTATGTTATGTAAATTTGAAATAGTTCTTCTATAGTATCCTTTAACAAATACTTCTACATTAGCCTTGATATTTGCCCGGAGATGGTCGTATTGACCCAAAGTTGAAGGCCGAGGGCGGTCGTATTGACACAAGGACTTCGGCAGCCGTCCGTTAAATAGTTATAATTATATCATGTAACTCTCATATTGGATGGTTGAGTTTGGTATTGGATCAATTTGTTAACAAATGCACAATGTATCTGAAACTGTGTCCAATATTGTATAGTTAAATAGTAATCCCAGCTGTTTAACCATACTAATAATATACTCTAGCACATTATAAAAAGAAAAAGAAAATACGTTATAAAAGTACACGCTTTCTTCTTTCAATCATTTTTTAAATAGTATAGAACATTAATATCATTACAGATAGGGTGAAGCAGAGCTATTTATATAGTGTGCGAACAAAGAATATTGTAATTTTGTTTTTCGAAATATAGATATTGAAAGCAACTCCGAAGACAGATTAACAGGGTTTGGAAAACATATTTAAGGAAAGTGAAATTTTGACCGAGTGACGCAACGATACAAAACGTTCAAAGAACCTTTTTATAACAAAAACCTAGTTGATAAGTGTTTTGTGTCTGATTATTCTCGGTTTGGATAGTTATTTGTAAAAGTGGCGTACACTAATGGAAGTTAACATCATTTGAAGTCCTCTCGCAATTGATCAAACGGTGGGGTCTGGTCACTTGAATGTGCCCGTACAGAAAAACTAGAAAAAACAACATGCAAACGCTTTCTTCTCATGAAGATGTTGGTTATCTTCTTCCAGCTTGGAATGTAGCATCAATATAAGGTCCTGTCCCAATTATTTTCAAATGCGAACACTTTGTCTCTTTTAGGAATCACTAGAGTTAAAATAGAAATACATCTCAACGAGTTCATCTTGTGAAGCTCTTTATGGATCTTCTTCAAACTTGGTCTCTAGTATCATTCAAAGTTTTTTCCCAAACTGATGCAATTGGGATCCTTCGTCTCTTTAGGGCCGTTAGAGTTGAAACTAGAAAAAAAACAACTTCGAACAACTTCTTCTGATGAACTGATTGATGGATCTACATCATATCTGGTCTGTAGCATCATCATGTTCGCTCAAATGTTTGTTCAAATGAGGCACTTGGTTCCAATGAGTAGCCGCATGCGCTGAAAACAGAATTACCTTTAAACAGCTTCTTAAAACTAGCGGTTGATAGATTGTCATCGAACTTGATCCCTTTAAGAGACACTAGAGCTAAAAACAGAAATACCTTTAAATATTGTTTAAACTTGGTCTGTTACATTATTTTTAAAGGACAATTAGTTAATACTATATAAAAGCCATCCTCAAGCATTTAATAAAGCTGAAAGAATTTTTAAAATCGGACCACTATTGAAAAAGATATGGCACTTTTAAATTTTAGAAAATGGCTTATCACGGAAAAAGATATGGAACTTTGAAATTTTAGAAAATGGCTTATTACGGAGGCAGCCATTTTGTGTGTTTATGACGTCATTTACACACTGCTAATTTCTTTATTTAGCAAATAACCTTTTAAATAGACTAATTTTATATTTTCTTGGGTGTAAGATATATAAACCTTAATAATTTCTTTCGTTATACACGGAAAAAAGTAAAGAAATTGTTTTACAGAAATGAATAAATATAATTCAAACATGTGTCCAGAAATTTAATAAATCCGCCATTTTGTTTTTTGTTGCCATGGAAACAAATTTGCTGCCGTTTTTATTAAATATTTAAATGCTCATAACTTTCTCATTTTGTAGTCGATTTTGAAAATACTTTTACTTCTTTAAATGAATACAGAAATCCCAGCAGATGGAATTAACATCAAAACAGCATTGCCTTGCCTTTTAAGGTTTTAAGGTTTTGTACTAAATTTGTTGAATGGGAGTGCTTATTCCTTTTTAGGGTCCACTAGAGCCAAAAGTAGTGATACCTCTAAATGACTTCCCGATAGGAAGAGCTTGGTGGATATTTTCAAACTGTCAGTAGTAATAATGTAAGGTCATCTCCCATATTTGTTTAAATGGGGGCGTTTAGTCCCTGATAGCGGACACTAGAGATAAAAATAGAAATATCATAAAATACACTTTATTAATGTTGAATTATCATAGAGCAATAACTCAGCGAAAATTAGTACGACCGAAAAAAGTAGACATCATGCGCATCTCTTATTGAGAGTTAAACTTCGTACGAATTTTCGCTGACTTCAATCCAGTGGTTGCTGAGAAACATTTCGAACAAGGAGGGTACCACAGTGAATAATCAAAGGGCAATAACTCAGTTTAAAATCAACCGACCGGAGCACGACGGCAACTTCCGAACTTCTTTTAAAAGTAAAGCTCCCTTTGAATTTTCGCTGAATTCAAACCATTGTTTATTGGAAATACTCAAGACAAGGATGCCACTACCGTATTAATGTCGAATAATTAAGGGCAATGACTCAGTGAAAATTCATTCAATCGAAACAAGAGTAATATGCGTATCTTCTATTGGGAGTAAAGCTTGCAATGAAGTTTCGCTGAATTGAGATAAGAATTCCTAAGGAATACGAAATGGTGCTATAGGCAATTGTAAGACCTTTGTTGAAGAAAGTGGGACTCGAACTTGAATTTGCAAACTACATGCCTGTTAGTAACCTCTCGCTTTTGTCAAAACTAATTGAAAAAGCAGCTCTGTTCAAACTAAGCGATCATGTAAATGAACAATATCTTCTACCCCAAAACTAATCTGCTCACAGGAAAAAAGTTGTTATGAATCAGCATTGTTACGTCTAGTAAATGATGTACTGGATGCTATAGAAAAGCAAGAAGTTACGGCGCTAATTGCCATCGATCTCAATGCCGCCTTTGATACTGTAGACCATGACATTCTCGTTGATGTGTTGAACAAGCAGAATGGCGTTTGTCGAACAGCATTGAACTGGGCTGATTCCTATCTGCGACCCAGAAGATGCCGTGTAAGTGTCAATTCAACCATGTCCTTTCCACGCCAGTTACATTGTAGCGTTCCACAAGGGAGTTGCTTAGGACCGTGGCTCTGTTTGACATATGCTAGAAAACTGTTTGATGTTATTCCACCATCGATTTCAGTTTACAGCTTTGCGGATGACCACACTGCTAATAAACGCTTTAAACAATCATCTTCAACAGTAGAATCCCAGGCAATACAAGAACTAGAACAATGTCCTATCATTTTGTATGGTATTGCTCAAAGCGAGATAAACAAAATGCAACGAATTCAAAACATGTGTGCAAAACTTGTCCTAAATCGAAGAAAATATGACAAATCCAAACAAGCGCTCTATGATCTTCACTGGCAAGCCAGAATCAAGATGCTCACCTACGTGTAAAATTGTTCAGTCGGAAATTCTCCAAAATATCTTTCAGAACTTCTCATAAAACAAACTCAGACAAGGAACTTGCGTTCTTCAAATTCCGTTACTGAGTGCATCGTTGTTCCTTTCAATAAGCGCAAAATGTTCAGTGACAAAAGTTTTAGTACTGTTGGACCTAAACTCTGGAACGAATTGCCTCTCGAAATAAGGAACTCAGAAACAGATGTTAGATGTTTTCAAAAAGAAGTTGAAAACGCATTATTTTAGAGATTACTTTTCACTCTTTTAGAGCATGTGTCGTGATTTTAAAGATGCTATGGTTACATGAACTGGATAATATTTACTGTGTAAATACATTCGAATATGTGTAATTTCTTCACTGTTTAATAACTTATGGACATGTCACTATAATAACTTTTTACTTACTTACTAACAAAACAACTATTTTACTATATCTTAATATTTTAATATTTAATTAATCTTATCTTCTTATGTTTTAAGATGCCTGATTTTTTTATTTAATACTTACTTAATTGTTTATTCACAATGATACTTATGCTCATTTATTTCTTTCATCTTTTAAAATGTTTTAATTTTTAGACGTAAATGTTTCTTTATGTGTTTGTAAAACGCCATTGAATATGTTTTACGTAAAAATAGGCGTTTAATCAAATAAAACAGTTTCAAGTTTCTATAGTGTGCTTATGTTCAATGATCAAAAGGCAATAAAAAAAATCATCTGACCGGAATAAGAAGGCAATGTACGCATCTCCTCTTTAGAGTGAAGCTTCCTGTAAAGTTTCCGTACATTTCTGTCAGTAGTAGCTAAGACAAACTGTGGACAAGAAACCCCTGGCCCCGGTTTGAGCAGAACTCGACCTTTGCACTTGTTAAGAGTACAATATATATACGAGATATCCGCAGACGTGTTCATTCGTTGGTGATCATGCTACCGTCAATGATGCACTAAAGTGCACTTCAATGAAAAGTTGCGTATGGTCCCCAGTTGAAATGATAAATTAGGCCTATCCGAGAAAAACAATGGGCAGAACTAAACAACCTTGAACTTAAAGAACATTCCTTGTGATCCATTTTTTTTTCCGCTGCATTACTCATGCATATTTCTCGATACAAATTTAATAACCTATACATTGTAAGTATCGGTTTCGATAAATTTTGTTGAACTTCAGAACTATTAGAAGGACCTCCATGGCTGAGTGATTAAGGTCAATGACTTTGAATCAATTGCTCCTCGCTGATATTAGTTCGAATCTCGTTTGGGATAAGAATTATTCATGTGAGGAAGCCATTCAGTTGGCTTACAGAAGGTCGGTCGTTATACCTAGATGCCCGCTCATGTCTGAAATAATGCCTGGAGAGGCACATGGAGTCTTCCTATACCATCAAAAAGTCGCCATATGAGATCAATTGTCAGAGAAATAAACATACAATATATCTGCAACCAATTGGCAGCAAACGATGATATTATGGGCGGTTATAATCAAATAGAAGGAACCTGGTTCCAAGGTGATTGAACTGAATTTGGAGACCAGTCTCATTACTCCAATTTGATCGGTTAATTTTGATCGCAATTGTTTAAAATTAACCAATGACAGAGTTGCATTCTAAGACTTGTTCCCAATCTTAGTGTTTTAACCTCAGACACAGAAATTTTGGTACTGGAATGAAAACATGAAACTTTTACTCTTGTCTGTCAAAATCAACATCGCACAGAAAATAATTCTGTTCTAAATTCCTTTTCATTTTCTTAACCGCCAAATTTCAAGAAGGCATTTGTTGATTAAGGCATTGTTTGTATAAACTACAACAACATTACATTAAATACCCCTTTCTTTGTTATTGTTATGATTATATATTTTAAACAAACATTGAATACTCAATCTGATGCATACACCGATTATTCTTGTGTAATGGTAAATATAAAACTGTTCTAAATACATAAAGCATTAGCATACAATATGATAATATTTAAGCAATATCTATTATCAGTATGGACACAAGTGAACAGACGACTGTACGTACAAACGATAATCAGTAATCGGGTGTCATTTAGAATCCTGTTAATGAGGGTAATATGTCTGTGCTAACAGCTGGATACCCCAGCATACCCCAGTCGTCTTTGCTTAGATTGAATGCGCCTGATATACTGAAAGAATATGCACATTCGTCATGGAAACCACCTCCATAAGGATCTGCGTAAGCACCTACTTCTTGAATTGCATTTCGATAAATATAAAATGTAACGTGATCTGTTAATGTACCTTACTCTTTTGAAATATGTATGGCAAAGTTATCTGGTGAAGTTCCTATTGTGCCCCAAGCCGAGAAGGCAACCTTGTGGTCTGGAATTATTAATAACGTTAAAACGATTCATTTTTTTTAAATATAATGAATTGTTTTCTTTTAACTATATCTTACTTTACATTTCTTACACTGATCATTCGTTCCATGTACGAGTTAAGCGTTTTGTACTGATAGAGCAACATTAAAATTTATTTGACTTATACATTCTTTTGTAGTTTTCTTAAAATTATTGTATACATTTGAATGTCATTAAAGGAATATATGTTCTCTTGAAAAATAAATTTATGTTATTTTGCAGTAGGCACGCAAGAGCTATAATTTCTGCCTACTCTATTATTTCAATCCAGTCCATATAATATAACGTGCCTCGATTATTCGTTACCATTTAGTTGAGACATTGCGTTTATGACATTGGCTGACATGCTTTTACATTTGTCAAGTCCAAATTCTTGATGAAAACACAAATTTTTACACTGCTTATACAGTCAAACCTGAACGACTACCCTAAGTGAAAAAAGAAAATGTTTTTGAATATTTTAGGACCGATGGCGGTCTCAATGGGTGCATATTTTATTATTGTTTAAATGGGAAGATAAATGACCACATTTAGTTTTATTGTAATTACATTTTGGTTGGCGGCATTTAGCGCGGGATCGACTGTATATGGGTTTTTTGCCTGTTAGTTCTAAAGATTGTAAATCATTAAAAAAAGGAAAATATAGCTTTGGCCTTCAGGGGCGTATCTGATTTCAGGGGTGCTTGGAGAGCTAATGTTAACGTTTTTTTGTAAAACAAGACACTAAATTTCATTACAAAATGTAATAATAAAATTCGTATAATAACGAATGACATGATATATGGCACATAGAGTGATACATGTCCATTCTATTTTGTCGCTAGACTTTGGACACAAATGCAAGCCTGCGAATGTTTCTATTTGCAAAGATGTCTACTACTTCATCTGCATCTCCTGATAAATGTTTATCAACCCGAGGCCGCTCAGTCTCTAAGTTCCCATGGTGCTCCTCAGATATGTTTTCACCCGACGCATGGTAGAGAATGATTTCTCTGCGGTCGCCGTTGACACTGGCATAACAGTAAGAAGCATCATGCACATTCTTATGTTTGGAAATGATTCTTTCCGAGCTAGACGGAGGCTAGCTGAAAGGTCCTCAGTGGCCAACGGACGTCCGTCTGCAAGTGTAGGGTCTGTCCAAGTTCGCCATCTTGCACATTCCCTCACAAACGTCGCCTCGTCGACGTCTAAATTAGCCTGTACCCCTCTGAATAGTTCTCTGCAGTGTTCGACAGGTAGATTTGTTCTTTGCATCTGTTTGTTTGTTTGTTTGTTTTGGGTTTAACGCCGTTTTTCAACAGTATTTCAGTCATGTAACGGCGGGCAGTTAACCTAACTTGTGTTCCTGGATTCTGTACCAGTACAAACCTGTTCTCCGCAAGTAACTGCCAACTTCCCCACATGAATTATCAGAGGTGGAGGACGAATGATGTCAGACACAATGTCTTTTATCAAATCGTCACGGAGAACATACGCCCCGCCCGGGGATCGAACCAGCGACCCTGCGATCCGTAGACCAACGCTCTCCCTACTGAGCTAAGCGGGCGGGCTCTTTACATTTGCATCTGTGATAAATCAAATAAATATATGACATGCTATTGATTTTAAGAAATTTGATTATATTTTTAGATATTTCATTAATTTAAAACATGTCGACAGATCATGTATATAGTACGTTAAATACCTATTCTAACTATATTTAAATATTATAATGTTTAATTCACACATAGTCTGGGTAGGCTGCTAGGAGGTTAGAGGGAGATAGCCCTATCCTAAATTTGCTGTATAGGAGAGTACACGACAAATTTTCGGACGCCCTGTATCGAACATACTGAGGAAATTGCGAAATAACCGTCTACCTGTAGCAGCCTTATCATAATCCCAGTGTCGTTTGAAGCTTTGACAATGTCATTTACTTTTCCAAGTTACAGAAATGTGTGAAGGGCGTCTACTCATGCTGCCCATCTTGTTTCACAGAAGAACTGAAGCCGCTTTCTCTCCTTTATATTGGCGCGGCTCACATCGTCATATAATGGTCAGATCCAGACAGTGGGCCTTACAATGGTGTAGATTGCTTCGGGGTACTGTTCTCTGATACTAGCCTGCACCCTTCTGAATACACAAGACATATTACTGGCCTCATCGTATCCTTGTCCGGGCATTTTGTCGAGGTCAACTCCTGCGTGATAATAACACTTCATTTGTCATAAATAACGCGTAATTTCAAGACAATTCTGTATTTAGTAGCTTCCTCTATGGAGCGAATAATGTAGAAATTTCAATACACTTTTGGATTATGATAAGCGATTATCAAAAATAAATGCTATCTATATAGAATGGCTTCATCAACGTACATGAAAACAGAAAAGTGCACGTTTTGTGACACATTATTTATATACTGGTACTGTTTTATAAAATGAACAGTCGAATAAGCACATAACGGTGGTGTAGAGGTTAAAGTGTCTGTCGCTAATCCCGGCGGTTTCGGTTTAGAGCCACAACAGGGTCACGACCGTAAATCCTAATATGACAGCAGTACTGGTTTTTCACGGTACGGACTCGAGAGTGACTCGATAAGGTTCAAGCCTTCTTCACAATCGAGCTAAAATAAATAAGTATAAACTAAGCATGTAACTCGTTTAGACGATAATGATTGCTTCCCGTTCATTTGTATCCAGAAATGACTTACCTAGCTCCTGAAGATTCTGCGGCAATGCAGTCGCCAAAGCCTCCCCATTCGTGCTAGCACACTCCTGCCAAATTTGGTCCTCGTGTACGTAGTTGACACAGAAGGCAACCTGCTCCATTGTAGCAGCATCCATTGCTTCGTCAGCAATAAACCCCAAAACGCCAGCGACGTTACAACGGTTTATTATTTGGCTTGATATCATATGTCCTATGATTCCAATCAGTTCATTCTGTATGTTAGGGAATGTGTACATTGTCCGGGGGTCCCCTTCTTGCAGATGCGTATTTAGCAAAGTGTTGTGATTAGCCTGAAATTTCAATTGAGCCTTGAAATCTCCCATTTCATCTTCATGCCACCGTAAAGCAATGGTCTGTTTTCCACATACACTATAGTGTCAACGATCCCGGTAAGGGTGAGGTGTTTTTTTTTAACAAGAACGTTGTATTGAGTGGCAATGGAACACTCGATATCTTTTTTCTCCCCTCTCATTACAGCTAAGAAGTTGTCGGCTCCAATTTCCTGATCTGCGTGATACACAGAAGTTTCATGTTTTTCAATTATCTTCTTGATGTTGCTCCAATCTGAAACAGGAACTTTCGACAGGGCTTTGCACGTTGGGTCTTGCTCGCAGAACAAGAAACATGGTGCAAAGTAAACCCCATCAACAGAGAATGAATATTTTAGCCACTTGTGCGTGGAAAATTTGACATTCTTGCCCTCATACTTCGTTTAAATCAGGTTGTTTTCAAAGCGCAATTACATGTTTATACATTACAGAACAGTTTGTAATAATAATTCAATGTACGGCATATAATTCAAATGACCTGCATTTTAAACCTATTCTAAATCTGTTGTAGGCTATACATGTATGTTGAGATTTGAACAGCTTTATTTATATTTTGGGGAGAATAAAATACAAACCTCATAGTTAGAAACTTGTATTCCTGGGCATCCCATCGCTCTGAGAACAGGGCTAACTTATCACCACATGACAAGCTAACAGATGATTCAATAAAAACATCAGGATAGGGTGAAGACGACATTTCAAAACTTCCCGCTTAGGAGAACTTGTTTACAAACATCATTCGTATACCGTATATAAACAGCGATAATATGCAACATCATACACACTTTACCTATACTGTTAGAAAAAGAAAGCGACTGGACATCGAAGATCAAATCTCAATATTGTTTAAGAATGTTTTATTATGTAATACAGTTTTTGTTTTGAAATTTGTTTTAATTTCGTCAGTGGTGTAAAGATTACCCTGACCCGGGTAAGGGTTCGATTTTTATTGCATCTGTCTCCTTAAAATCATTTTCTTTTTTTCAAGCCTTTATTTCTATTTATACGCACGGGCATATAGGTGCTTGGGCAGGTACGGCCCTGGCCTTATTCTTTAGCATGGTACATGGAACTTTCAAACAGTTTCTAATAGTTAAATCAACAGCATTTTATTTGTTTCGCTACTGACTTAAAAATACACTCTATTACAAATGAAATGCTAAAATTAAAACTGATTGAAAATTTGAGAGACTATTTTCGATAATGAAGTAATAGAAATTATTTTCTCCTGCAAATAATGTACTTTACTTTGCAAGGAAAAACTGTAAACACCCTTGCTAGTCGTCACTAAGCAATTGATGACCTTCGGGTATTATCGTCCGTTATGCATGGTTTCTGGTCTGTATCGTATCATTAAGCCGGGTACCAGTTTAACTAACGGTATATAAGCACAATAAATCCGTGCAAATTTCTCTTTCTCGATTCAACACCGGAGATAAAACTGATTTGCTGAAAACTCAATTTTTTCTTGCTGCCACAAAAACTAAGTTTATTATATCACGTGGCTGCGGTGTACGGAGGAGGACTCGTGCTGCTCTTGGGCCAAGGCAACAAGGCGCTGCCGGTCGAAATGCCAATGCTAGGCGGGCGAATAAGATAAATCATGCCAACTTCAACCCTGTCAATGATGATGCTGCTATCGTCATTTACTAGTTGATTCACGCTGTCAGTTGGACTCACCGTGGGGACAGAAGGGCCCGAGCGAGGACCTTGGAGGAGCGAGGGGCCTCCGTGCCCGAGTGGTTAAGGTCGCTGACTTTAAATCACTTGCCCCTCATCGATGTGGGTTCGAACCTCACTCGGGGCGTTGAAATCTTCATGTGAGGAAGCCATCCAGCTGGCTTACGGAAGGTCGGTGGTTCTACCCAGGTGCGCGCTCGTGACGAAATAATGCACGGAGGGGCAGCTGGGGTCTTCCTCCACCATCAAAGCTGGAAAGTCGCCATATGACCTATAATTGTGTCGGTGCGATATTAAGCCCAACAAAATAAAATAAAATATTGGAGCAGCGAGTAACAGCCTATTATGACCGTAAAGAAACAGGTAATCTGTTAGTTTAACGAAATATCGCTAAACTGAGGCGTCACGTACACAAAAGCGCGCATAGAGCATTTATTATTTAATATTATCGCTTCAAACTTTCAGCACTGCTTGATAATAAATATAGCTTGAGTTCTATTGCCTTTTTTAATAAGACATTGACATAATGTCAAGTAAAATTATATAAAAACGGACGATTTTGTACAAAAATACCTGTACAATTTCATAAAGCGCGATCGTAAATAGCTATTTTGTTTTTACCGTAAATACATGTAAACCGCTTTCGGCCAGAAAATACAAAAAAAAAAAAAAAAAAAAAAAAAAAAAAAAAAAAAAAAAAAAAACAGGTTAGAAAAATATTTAATAATTAAAAAATGGCAGCAATTTATAAACATAGATTATTCGTAAAACGACATGGTCAAACATACTTATCTGAGTGGTTTTAAAGTACATATTGTTAGCCGACATGGCATATTCAACGAGGCGTGTTTTGTATAATTATAAGATGTGTATTGTACAACGCGACATAGATATGTGAACAATAATTTACTGCGTTTTTGATTAAGTTTTAAATGATTTAATGTTTTTAATATTATTATAATAAAAAGTAGGGTATGGACAATGGATGTGTTGTGTGCAAGTCAGGAAGGGAATCGCGGGTCTCTTTATAGATAATTTTGCTTATTAACAACATTAAATATTTTGTATTATTTATTTTATTTAACCTTTTGGAACTTTTGACAAATTTATTCGGAAAATAACAGTTAAAACATTACAAAAAACAACAATTATACCCCCACCAATACCAGAAACGTGTTCTGTAAATAATAATTGCCGATGGTGATAATATAAAGTATACTAGAATAGGTTTAGTAGATTTATGTACAGAAAAAGACGATATTGATGAAAGCGACTAGTGATCAAGGCAATTCTTATGAGGATGTTGGAAGGGGCGATTTCGATGATGATCACAATGATTATCATTTTCGTTGCTGCTGTTGTTACTAAAGAAATTGTTGTTATTTATTAGCTGTTCTATTTCATCATTTTAATGGTATCTTCATGATGATGGTGATGATGACGATGAGCTTGTAAATGCTTAAGTAAAATATCGTGATGATGATGATGAGGATGGTGATTAGACTATGCATTTTACTGTACATTGGGTGATACTTACAGCAATAACTATGTTGACCTTCCGAAACGGGCAATGGTTGGAATTAATGCTTTAAGTATAAGATTGTGTCACACTTTGTTCAGTACACAGCAGTACAATCTTTTGTTTTGTTTATTTTTTAAGCAGGTATTGAAAAAATATTCTTTTGAGCCATGGGTAAAGAACAACATAACATGTGAGCAATAGAAATTGATGCCGGTATCGGGTAAAGTAGTTAGAAAAAGTTATCGATGAAATTCAGGCACCAATCGCACATGGCATGCCCTTGAAACGATGATTTGTTAAACTAAACATCATTTCCAAACACATGGTTCAAAGATAACCTGTATTTTCGCATCCTTATTGAAGTCTTTCCAGTCCGCCACATATCCAATTCCTTTTACAATATCACTTTTCAATAAAATATTCACCTTTATATTATACGTTTTGAAATATATATTTAAACAATGCCTGTTTATCATTTTATCAATTTCTAGAATCTGTCTGTTTTATTTATTTTTTTGAAATTTGGCTGTTTATATGAAAGCATGTCCCTTTAAGAGTGTGACTGACTCTTGCTCCGAAGGTTGCTAATTCAGATTTCTTTACCGCGAACCCATTCTCTCTGACATAAATAACTGGTATGAAGTCCAGAAATCAGTCATACAGCGTAGAATTTTTAGTTATTTATAACCGCCGCTTCCAGTTATAGAAAACAAAACAAAACTGATCTATCATTTTATCAACTTTTATTGTCCATCAGAGCAGCAACAGGAACAGGTTTAGAACACATAAGTACTATGTTCAAATCATTTATGAATATTTTACGGTAATGAGAGCTGAAACATTTTTTATTCTTTCCGTAAAATACCTAAGTCATATTTTACTCTTAAAATTTGCATCCGTCCAACTCATCGGACATCTGCCATGCAGATTTTTAAACCAAAATTTGATATTTTCTTTTTATTTCTGTCCATTAAAATCTTTTTATGTCGTACATTCCTGTTGAATTTGCAGTCTGGATTATGCTTTTAAATTTCACAGGTTATGTCCATAATCGTCGGAAGTGTTACGTGACTTCTGTTTTCTTTTTTCTTTCAGAGTAAACGAGCACGGATTAATAACTGTATCTCGCGCAAGGTCTTAATTCTTAATAAGTTGATAAAGTTCACGGAGACCGATTGATTATTCTGTTTTCCCGCCGTGTTCACACGCGTATCACAATTCACACGTTGCCTGTGTTAACTTTCTCTACATAAGTATAATGTAACAAGTTTTGAAATATATAATATGGTTATTAAAAAGGCAGCTTGATCATATAAATCCGATATAACATTTAATTATGTTGTGTTCGGCTCCAATGGATTAGACAGACCTGCATTACTCGAGGCGCGCGAGCGAATAAAACGTAATAAAATGTTTAAGGAGAAAGTGTAACACAGGCGTAGGAGCAGCAAGACCAGAGGGACCCCCCCCCCCCCCCCCCCCCCCAACTATGAGACTGTTGGTACAGCATATGCATCCCCTCCACCTCCCTAACTTTTGATTAAAAAAAAATCTTAGAAATAACAGAAAAGCCCATTTGAGAGAGCATTTAGATGTACTGATAAGGATTTGATGCCATGTCTATTACCAATAAGGAGAAGAACGTTTTGTTTCTGTTTTTCTTTTTCTAAATTTTCAGCGAAAAAAAAAGGAAAGTTTAGCTAGTCGGTTCCCCACTGCAACACCGCCCTGACTTTGAGATCGCTCCTACGCCAATGTGTAGCCATCAGTATTTTACAATTTTAGGTTAGAATGGTCATGTCCGAGAACCTGTAGGCTCGCATTTCATTTATGGAAATATTTATAGAAGCGGATCAGAAGGAATTTCAGACACGTGCATGTTACAGATTCGTTATATTCCACTTCTTTGATTTTTGTTTTTGTCAGTTCGTATTTCTTCTAAAAATACAAGAAGTCCACAGATTATTTATAGATACATAGGAAGTATATATGAGCTGTGCCATGGGAAAACCAACATAGTGGGTGTGCGACCAGCATGGATCCTGACCAGCCTGCGCATCCGCGCAGTCTGGTCAGGCTCCATGCTGTTCGCTTTTAAAGCCAATTGGAATTGGAGAAAATGTTAGCGAACAGCATGGATCCTGACCAGACTGCGCGGATGCGCAGGCTGGTCTGGATCCATGCTGGTCGCACACCCACTATGTTGGTTTTCCCATGGCACGGCTCATATATTGTTTAAGAGTAACGTACTTTGAGAGGGAGAACTGTCTTGCATAAATCAGACACCAAGGTGTCACATATTTTACATAATTATGCACACCAAAACGGAACGAATGCATTATAGCTGACTAGGGATTTTATATATACCCCGAAACCTTAATAGAAATACAAATAAATCGAATCAAAAACATGCACGTTGGGAGACTAAAATCTGGCTGAAGATTATTAAAGGGTCATTTTTTTTTTAAAAAATGTTCTTTGTTTTCTTGCTCATTCAAATGTATGTCAAATAAACCCGGATTTGTCTCTCTGTGTAAATGTTAATCTCATGCAGTCATATGTTTTCGTTTCTTATTTTAGCGGGAAAACTGCACACGTCTTCCATGGCGCTCCATTTGTTTATTAACATGAAATTACGTATTGCCGTTATGTTTTTTGTGTCAACAGATCTGTTTCTGATTTTATCATAGAACGTAATGTTGAACTGTTCTGTGAGTAAACCAAATGCAGATGCGCGCTTCTGAGCTTGAATGAATTTCGTTTCTGTACTACCGTGAATAGCTCTGAAATGTTTGAATTTATGATATATTTCTATCAGAGATATTTATATTTTGATTTTGTGGTTAACTTAAAACGGATGTTATGTTGAATAACAAAAATACTGATAATAACGATCCTTTCACATATTCTGGCTAAAAAAAATCTATTTGCCAAATGAACAATGTTAAATATTCCCCCTGTATACCCTGTATTCTTGCGAGAATCGATAGATACGTCATGTACTCACTGCTTTTAATGTTATACATGTAGGCAAGTTGTGAATCGAATCGGATACGACTAACAAATGCTTGTATTAAATATTATTTTAATAATAGAAATCTCTAATAATAATACGTTAGATCCTCAGTGATGATTTGCAGAACTGCATAATTTGCAAGTTTGCGTTTGCAATTAAATAAAAAGGTGCTGAAGTTGATTTTTGTATGTTGTTCGAATACACACGGGTCGAGGGCAAGAACTTAAAAATTGAACATTTCAATGTGACAATTTCTGAAACTGATATTTCATGTTAGATCCTAAATATACATTACAAATATAAAAATATGAACAAGTTAATATAGGAAAACTCAATATTTCTATATTTAGATTACATCAACTGGAGTAAAGTTAGGTTTTAAGTGACAGAAAAAATAATATAAGAATGGCGATGTGATATAAAAGTAACGAAGCGTTCGCACGCACAATTTTGTTTGTGTGTTTCTTTAATACCCCTTGAGGTTTACTGGGTTTTGGGGGTGGGGGCTTACGTTGCGGTGGCCTGCACATCAATTCTCAAGTATTAACTCGATATGATAATGTAAATTCACAGACCAATACAGTTTTGTCAAATATTAACTCGGGCATCTTAATTTTGAGTTGATCCATTATTGCGCTACGGGCGCTGCCATATTGGAAAGTCGACGTGACGTCATTTAGCATTTACGTACGGTATACGCGGAAAGACAAAAAAGTAAGATCTTTTTTTAAATAAATTTTATTGAAAAAAAAATGAAAAAGAGGTCTAGAGATATTGATGTACGGTGTATAAAAATGCTTTTCTGCACAACTTAACAGACATGGATAACTCAGAAACGAGGTAAATGTAAAGGTGGCACGGACTTTAGATTTGTCGTACTTAAATCACTAATCTCTATTTTGTTATAACAGAATTTTGAATATTTATTTCTAGCTTTTTTTATAAGATGCAATGTTGTTTTTTGTTGCACATTTGATACTATACGAATTCATTTTAGGTCGATTGTGAAACAAGTTCTACAACTTATATTTATCACTCTCGACACCTCATTCCTGATGGAAGCAAAGGAGCTACTGGTACCATTTTTCACGTCTTTGGTACGATGCGGCTGGGGATCGAACCCACTACCTTCCGTTCTCGAAGCGGACGCTCTACCACTAGGCTATTGAGGCACATTTGACTGAGCAACTCAAGAGATTTGATCATATTAACGCAATGTTTTTCACTGAACTCTATATATGTATAACAGTTTATAACTACTGAGATTCTTTGTTAAGGATGTACGAGCGTTTTCTTTCAGGGTATGCGCCATTTGAAAAATTTTTTTTTTTCGAAAATTTCTTTCTGACAAAATTTATGCCAAAAATTAATGCTAAATAACTAAAATATCGCTAAAAACGAACCATTTAATCAAACAAATTATACTTTTTGCGATTTTTTTTTTCATCATTATTTTTGGCTGGCATTTGCCTAAAATTGATGTGGATGTACAATGATAAACTACAACTGAAATCAAAGTTTTCAACATAGCACTTTGTTTTATCTAGGAAGTATAAATTAAAACAATAAGAATTAAAGATATAAAATTTTACCAGTTTTAAAAGTTTTATTTCTAAATATATCTCCTACATACACGGTTACCCCAACTTTTTTGCTTTCCATTTTGAAGTATTTTTGCGTGTCATTAAAGCAGAAAAATATTTTTAAAATCTTAACAGCAGAATTTTTTTATGGATATATTATATATATACGTTTTTCCCATTGAAAAATTAGTTGGTAAGGTAATTATGCAAACATGTAAAAATGGAAGAGATTTGTTAGTGACATTTATGCTTATATAAGACTGATATCACTTTGTATTTATAATAACCTGTAAGACCTGAAATCCCTATAAACTTATGTAGGATATTATATGTTTTATAAAGTACATATTTCTTTTCAATTTTACTTAATTTCAGAAATGCTTGAACATTAGGCGAAGGAAATGCCCTATAAAATAAAAACGAGTTCGGTGACTTGTGCTTTTTCTGCCCTTATTTGTCTTAGAAACTAATGTTTTTTCAGGCTCGCAGAGAATTGAAGAAATCAAAAATTCTTATCAGTAGAACAAATTTGATCCCATATCCTTAAATCATGTGAAAATACCTTCATAAAAGAGTGTCATGTCTTACCCCGGCTGCATACTAAACTTATTAAGATAAGAATTTTTTACAATACTGTTGAAAAACGGCGTTAAACCCAAAACAAACAAACAAACAAAACAGTACAAATGATATACATCCGTGCATTTTACAGCTGAAATCAATCACTGTTAATTAATAAGAAATATTCATTTTGCGCCCTATCTATATTTCAACTGAATCGGGACTTGTAAGATAGGTAACACATAAACAAATACAATGCTGTATATTCTTGCATACAGAACAAGAGTTTCCTGTGATAACAATGTCAAGAAATCCCATTTGGCATTGCCCCATACCGGATGACTCCCATGCTGTAAAAGACATCTATCGAACTACATTTATGTAGAAGATTCATGTATTATCTGTACAGTACAACTTGCATTGAAAGACCACCTAAGGGAAAGGGAAAAGTGGCCTCTCAACACACATGGTATCTGAATGCAGCATAATTTGTTTTCACAGAACGCAAACGAAATCTTGAACAGTGTGTCTTAGTGCAAGTGCTCTCCTAATAGGCGTGATCTCTCGAGCAAAGCCGACAATACAGATTTATTGAAAACTAAATAAATGTCAAACACCTTGGTAATTGCTCTCTTTTTTTCCTTATAGTATATGTAAATTTCTATATCCAGAAAATATTTTTTATAAATTTTAAAATACATTACGTTACGCTACATAGAATAAATCCAAATGGATCTCTACACTGTTGTGCCTTTTTGACGACGTTAACTCCCCGCGTTTCTTTGAAATATGCCACTATGAAAAGACAGTGCTATAAAGAAAGTCGTTCGTTTTATTTGATTTATTTATTCTATTATTTGGAAAATACGGTATTCAAACAAATAATTTTTGCAAAGTTGAGGATCTGAATACACACATCAAGTGCTTAAAGTAAGCCATCTGTTATATTACATTTCTTCTCAGACTAATAGACAGTGAGATATCTTTTTTCACCCACAGTGTACAATTGGGATATACTTTATCCAAATATAAGGCAACATAAGGACTTCCATCAGTACCCTAACAACTGAGAAATCGATGTAGCTTTGTTTGAACGGGAGATTCATTAATACGGATTTTATAGCATTTGGGGGCTGGGGCTTAAGATTTAAGAGCCCCGTAACCGCCTTAACAGTTACCCTCGAATCAGATATTTCGATCTGCACCGACAGTTAGTGAACAACATTATCTGTTACTGATACAGTAATTAAAACGATATTCGTAATTTGAAAGTCTTTGTTTAACAATAGCAAATACAAAATATTTACTACAAACTGAAACCAACATAAAGTAATAGTATAAGATATAGTAATAAGATAAATACAAGTTTGTGTGTATAAACAGTACTTCGTGTTAGGTTTAAAATACTACACTTTACTATATGTATGAGTAAAAAGAATTTTAATATGCATCTTTAAATTTTAAATGTATCTATAAATTTCTTTTTAACATTGTCTGTTCCTTGATGTGGTTACAGCTCTACAAAAAGTCAGCAAATTTATAAAATAACAACAAATCATAACAACTAACGCCTCCGAAATTGTATGGATCCTTAAAAACGCAATAGATAATATTAGAAAAAGGGTAAATTTTACAGGTGTCCAAAGAAGACAATAGCAAAATATAGCCTGAGACAAAAATTGATTTTTTTCATAAAAAATATTTTCCTAAATCAGATTTGATACATATTTATTTTCGGAACTATGCACATTGATTTCCCGTAGAGCTATCATAACTGTGCCCATTACCTTTTAGTAACAATGACTCTTTTTTTTTCAATTATCCCGTATACACATTTTACCGTTTTTATCTTTTTAACAGGAGCTATATCAGTTTATTTATAATATTCGGAAATTTACTAGATGGTGTATCTTTACAATAGTAAATAAAACCGTTTACAATAGTAAATAAAACCATTGCAGAAAACAAACTTTTGTCAACAGTCAAATAAATATGAAAGTAATTATCAGTTGTCGGGTGTCACGAGCACTCCAGTAAATGAGGATCTGTAGTCAGGATAGACAGTACTGATTCCACTACATTGTCCAACATTGACAGTGTCGTTTATATTTAAATGAAATGTTCCTGACAAACTTAATGAATAACCACTTAAGTCATTGTTGAAAGCTGACTGATAGTATGGATCCTGAATAGCGCCTATGACAGACACTGAATTTTTACGAAGGAAACATTGTACTAAATCAGTATTATGATAAAATTGTTTTGAAATTTGAAATGAAAAAATATATATTCCCGGGATTTTGCACGTGAATTTCCCCGTTGAATTGTTATACCCGTTGCCATGATTCTCGAAAACTTGAGGAAACACAAGAGGCGTGCTTATTCCTGATATGCCATAAGCCGTGAAAGCTACTTTGCTATCTGAAATAAATGAACAGTATCTTTTGATTCCAAAACACAAGAGAAATATTTAGCTACAACACATTTTGACATATATTTGATTATATTAATTTTAATGAATGAAAGTTGTTTGATATTATTTTAAAAGAGAAATGTAATACTGATCCATCTCAAATCATGTGTCCTATGTTTCTATTTTCCAGCAGTATATGAAAGCATTTTCAAATAGTTAAAAATACTGAAAGTTATAAATATTTTAAATATTTATAAAACTGTAGCCGTTTCCTCGACAAACATAAACATGAATGGTTATTTTAATTAGTTATAAGATATATATTCTAACTGAATGCCAAGTGTATTTCTTGCGAATATTTCCCAATCTTTTACGAATTTTGTATATCATGTAAGCGACATTCAAGTCATAATAAGTGATATGTGTTCGATGTATATTTTACCAGGACATGTTTGCTTGTTACAGATGCTGACTTGTATCGGAGTGCCATCACAAGATTTCCCTAGTAATGATGGTTTCGGATTTGTACAAGTTCGGGTCTGTGTACGTATTCCTCCGCCACAAGTAGCACTACAAGTACCCCAGCTTTCCCAGCTACTCCATCCACCGTCTATAAAAGAAATTGTGGCGTAAGATAAGACTTTTTGTTTTAATGTAATAGTGTAAAGAAATTTCGATTCAATATGAGACAATATGAGAATTCTTTTATATGTCCGATTTGTTTCTCAATCTTTAAAAGTATTTTACGGAGATACAGGTGTTTCATCATAATTGGCCGTTTTCTAATTTACTATAATTTTAAGAAACGTAGAGAGGATGTATTTATCTTAAAACATTTCGAGACAATATAATAGAATAATTTCACTTTGAAATTTTCATTTGTATTGAATGAATATTAAATAGGTAATACAAAGTGCTCTTTTTTAAATCAGCATTTATTTACAGAAAAATCTTTTTGTGTGGAGTGTATGTAAAAGAGATACCTTTTGTAATTACGTACTTAAGCTTTTTGACTGATTAATAACCAACTAGAATGATATTAAATCAACAACTTGTATAGTATCAATTTCAGTTTTTATTTTCATAGACGTTTCTGTTTGATACTGCGTGGGTGGGAGAGTTGAACCTGTAGAAAATATTCATGATATAGGACAACGATCTATATCAATGCTTTGAATAGATACTGGATTATATTCTGTTACAGTAAAACACTGAACACCGGGTCCTTTCTGGACCAAAAGTCCAGTTTTCAGAGGATTCCGGTTGTCAGAGGATTTTTGCACAGACTGGTGTGAGGTTCATTGTATTATATATACCTGTTCTGAATTATTCAATTTGCCAAGTTTGTTTTTTTATTTTTATTTTATAAAATGTCTTTTTTAAATTGCACGGTACATCTCTGTTATATATTAAATACGAAAGTATAAATAATCATCTATCACAAAAATCCTTGTTTTAATTATCACTTTAAATGAGATTTTCAGACGAAAAGAATATTTCTCTTTATATGGAAATAAATTCACTAGCTCGAGTAAATCATTGACCATCATTCGAAGATTGGTCTTTAGTAATTAAGAATATCAATTTTATATGCCGAAAAAAATGCCATTTTATGAAAACCACCCGAGTGTACAACAACATATCCAATCTAGATGATCAGTGATCATTCTCTTAGATTAAAAATAGTTTTCATTTAAAAGCTAATGTACAGAATTTAATCACACGGATAGGTGTATTTCGCGCCAACGTATGTAATATTTGTGATGGCTTATTTGTAGACAAAAATTGTCACATGTTTGAGATTATTTTTTTTAAAATCAATATCACAATACGCAATAGTTTGGTAATTATAGTGCAGTGTTCTGGGGGTACTTAACTATGTATAATATTCCTTTGTGACCATGAAACGTCGTCCGGTTTTCATAATTTTTCACAGTTATTGGTTTTCAGTGTGCTTAAAGAATTAAATGTATAACAGAAAAACTTGTGATTTTGAAACTCGTCCGGTTATCAGAGGATTCCGGTTTTCTGAGGGTCCGATTTTCGGAATTTTACTGTAGACATCATATCGCATATATATGTTCACTATTTCAAAATAATGGTAAGTTCAACTACATTTATTTACATTGTTATAGACTTTTTTAAGCATTTTATATATTGTTATACTGCAATACACATCTGGATGTATATCCCTTTGAAATTGATTGTATTCTTGGTGAAAAAAACCATGGTGGTCTGAAAGTTTTAACGACATTTTGTCGATTTACAATTTTAGATTTTAATGAAGACTGTTGAATTATATTCCAAAGGAGTAACGCTTTCTTCGCGTATTAAACTATTTCACTTTTAATTTTATCACTGATAATTTTTTCCATGCATCACTTAGGATATAGTGAGTAGGTTATAGGAAAAAGATGTTTCCTTTTATGAAGAAAGCACCAAACTTCGTATGTAACTATTTTGAAGTATGCTAACTCCAAAAAAAGGAGGAGACACGCAGTTCGCTAACCTCAATTAGCTTAAAATGAGGCCCCAAAAAGGGACCTATATTTTATTTATTTTAATCATATATTTTTGAAAGCAATGTCTAATAGGTTAATTTATAACCTAAGTAAGTAAATATTATAGACATAATATTTATCTAATTAAATTTTATACACATTTAATATATATGACACTGACAAATGACATAGATGAGGCCCTTAAAGGGGGAAATTGTTTAAAAAATTCATTTATAGGATGACTTTATTTTTAAGTGTGAATATTATATCACTCAGATAAACAAAACTAACTTAAGTATTTAATTATATCAAAAAATTATTTAAACATTCTTTACACTTTGAGGTTCATTAAGGGTATTTTATATAACAAGTTCACATATATGTACATACTGTAATTCATATAATCGATTTGACAGTACTTATACAGTACATGGGGTACCGATAGTTCGATTTCCCTACGAATATTATTATTAAGCATTCAAAAGAGCAGCTAAAGAAGGAGCTATTTTGTGTTTTTCTTGTAATTCAATATTTAATTCAAATTCATGTAAAACGTATTATACAAAACATAATTTATGTTTTTCAAGGCAACTAATGACTTCAAGCTGAAACATACGATTATCCTAATGCTTTCTTTACAACAAGAAAATGAAATGTGAACTAAATGTATTGTTGTATTTGTTATTGCAATTTATACTATATTCAATGATACTAATTTATTTGAATTTGATTAAGATTTCAAGTTTTAGGCTCAGTCTAAATTCCGCTTGCTTGAAAAGAGCTCTGGTTTTATATGATAGCTTAACCTTTGTACGGTTTGAACCAACGACCTTCCTATTGATCTGACAACACCTTTACCACTAGACGGTCTCTCTCACCGAATCCCTCCACAGGGCTTATAATTATAAACAAGTGCTGTGATTTACTGTAGACACCCCAAAAATGCAAATAGTTACATATAAAAATTTGTTTATGAAGAAAATATGATACAGAAATAAAGAAAGGCATGCCAAATAGAGCTAGATGTAAATGTTTGAGGGTAAATGTTAGTTTATAAACACTGTCTCCTTAAAATATACTGAGCTACAGTTATCTTGCATATTAAGCCTTTGACAAATATCGAAATAGTGTATTTTTTGTCTTAGGTTCCAAATCGGCCTATATAATGATATCACGTATCTGATAAAGAAATGTTCATTCAGAACATTGTACTTGTGGTTCAGAGTTGAGTATACTCTGCATCTCGGTTTAGCCGATGGAGCTCATTCAGCACGGGTAAAATGACTATTGCAGGCCATCCTAGTTATAATCATAGCTGATATGTGCTCTTTGTCCAATACTTAGTTAGGAATACCTCTCAGTAACGCAATTACAAGTCCTAGAATAATTGCTTGTTTAGGGTAATGCCCAAAGCATTTTTCGTGAACTTACAAAAGATGAAAGAAAAGTTACGATCAGGTTACCCTAAACAAACAACTTTTAATTTTAGGCGTAACAACCCTTTTAATATCTAACTAAAACTGTAATAGATTTGTCAGTATTTCACTCTCTGGCACACATGTCTTCAAAATGTCTAAGTACACAGGATTGGCTTGATACATTTATATCTGCCTTTGTATGTATTCTTGTAGTTACATTGATGGGTTTCCTCCAACTTATAGCAACTAATTATAAAGCGTGTTACACAATTAAAGTCAAGTACCTGTTCTCTTGACCATTTCCAGTTGACAGGATTAGCAATGTCAATGTATGCTATAAAGTCCTGTCTACAGCCTGCTTGATACAATGGTATTTGCTACATACGTGAACATCTCTTATGGGGTTGCTTTCAATACGTCTAATTGCTTAAGAAAATATATTATCTGGCTTCATTTTGGTATTTCTTTGCATGATAGAACAACCTATCCTTCCAGTTGTCATGTGCGCTTCTAGAATCTTTTAACACGACATATCCATAAGTTAAGATATCCTATGTCTTTCAAACGTATTGAGACAGAATCACAACCAGATAATGCATTATAAAGAATGTTAGCTTTAAGTCAAAGTCTACTTTCTTTGATGTGTCTTTTCCTGTTTGATTTTTTGTCCTTGTTTTTATGCCAAAAATACGGCTTACTACGGTATTAGTCAGCATGTACCAGAACTGTTTTGAACGTTCAAATGAAGCTACATCGAACAACTAGCAAACTTGCACTATTTTACTATAGAAAATAACAGTGTGTATCAGTGTTGGTTGCTCGTAATATTATCCCTTTGTGGTTTTGTTTTTATTCATCTGCGGTAAACAAATGTGTACCATGTCGCAATTACCAGTTTGTGCACCACATGTTGTGACTTCAAACTTTTGGAACAATACATGGTCATGTTATAAACAAAAGTATCAAGCTGTAAGTCAGTAAATGGTGCCAGATAAAAGTCTAGTTCCTAAAGGAAATAGACAGCATGAAAACATCTAAACTACCTGATGTTCACATTTCTAATATTTATATATGAAGCCATGTTTGGGGAGAGACATTAAAGTATGAACATACTTAATAGCTGGCCTTCTTTATTCTAGATAAAATTGACAGATTTCAAATGGCTACAACACAGAGCAAGACCCGTTTTAAATGTCTGTAGCTTACATTTTTACATTTTCTTAAAGAATATTGTCAGTGCTGAAAAAAAACATCAAAAGAAAATTGGGGGTCATGTACTTCAGTCAAACAAACCAACTACAATATCAACTAAAATGATTCCCCAAATTGTATGACCTACAAATACAGAAACCTATTACAATTCTTAGATATCTACTGAAAGGGCGTAAATATCAGTTTCGTTTATTTTATGGGTCTTTGGATGAGTCATTTGAGTCATTTGAGTTGAAAACATGATTATGTCATAAACTGTTATTTAAATTTTCAGCAGTCATTAGTTTTTCCTCTTATAGTTTTACTGACAACATTTCTTAACTGAATAGCCATTTTGTAGTCATTAGTTTCTAGTATTTAAAACATAATATCAAATTTAAATTTACCAGAACAAGCTGCAGGCAAACATATTTTGTCTTCTACTGACTTCCCAAAACAATGATGTCCTGTGCCACTAGGATATGGGTTAGAACACGACCTGTTTCGGTGCTGGATACCAACATCACAGGAAACGGAACAGGATGCCCATGATGACCACGCACTCCATCTTCCATTAACTGAAAAGGTAGGTCCAACTTAGCCATCAGTATAATCTTGTTAAACTTGGTGCAGTTACAGTCAACATGATGTAACCATTAAGCAGGTTTTGGTGGTCCCAAGTAATGTTTATCTGCATTTGCAGTAATTACAACAACTGGAATTTGCTGAAAAATCGCCATATGACGTATAATTATTTCGGTATGACTTTAAACACAAACATATGACATTAAATAAAAAGCCTTATATTCAACACTTTGACACGTAACACTAGTTATTTTATAAATTGAATAAAAACTCAACTAAGTTAAAAGGTTTAAAATCTTTGCATAGATTACTTGTATATGCCTTTGCAGTTTGACTATTTCTTTGAACTGGGATATTTAGAGAGAACAAGAATTTAAAGGACTTATAGTGTAAAAACAATAAAAAGCATACTAATTTACGTGTTTGAAATTATGTGTGTTATCATGATTTTGAAGGTGAAGGATTTTGTAAAACTCCCTGACAAGTTACAATAATTATTCAGCTAATTCTACATTCTCTACTTTTTGTACTCGCCTTGATTTCTTTGGTAGGGCAACGATAACGATCAATACCAAGCAAAACAAGCATTGCCAAAATTATATTAATCATAATTTTGATATGATTCAGTGTATTTTCCTTGTCTCATTTATCTTCGTTTGTTTTACTGTTCAAGTGTTTTGCTCATAATTCTCTTCGCCTTTTTTCTGTTTGGTTTGTACCCTTAGTTTCATTGGATTCAACCGTTTCCACAGTTACAGCCGTATTCTCGCATAAATAATTTTTTCTGCGGCCTTTAGTATAATATATTGTTTAACTTTCATTACACTTAACTCCATATTTGTATTAGAAATTTAAAATAAAAAAATATTTTCAATAGTTATTTAATAAATCTATTCAGTTTGCACTTCAAAATTCTGAAGTCTGCAGTAACTCATCATTTAAAGATTTAATCACATTAACGCTATATTAATCATTGGGTACTTATTTGGTTTAGCAATTTATGATTGCTAGTATTCATTTTGAATTGTTACGAGCTTTAAATAAACTTCCTTGTTTAAAAATGTGAAAATATCCTACATTAAAGAAGTGTTATGTTACTGTCGTTAATATACCAGACTGATTAAATCAATAATTTATGTAGGACAAATAATTAACTTCCTGTACATTTTACACCTAAGCGGTTTTGTCAAATTGCAATAAGAATTACAAAAATATCACAAAGGGGCAGTTAACTTGTGTGTTATGGGTTAAAAAGTATCGATATTTGTCCACATAATCGTTTATCGTTTCTTACAGCCCGACATCATGGCATTGTCTACATCTGAAAATAAATATATGTGTATGCCCCGAAGTTAAAGGTGGACGAACGTAAGTAATTAACTGATAATTCCCATAAAAAAAAATTATTTTCAGTTTTCAGTGCACAAAAAAGAGAAACCAAAATTATTTGACCACGTACAAGTGAAACGATCGCTTTTCGTAACGAAATTTAATTGTTTTTGTGGAAAGATTATATCTTATGTAAACACGAGAGTTGGTTGTTTTTACTTAGTCTAACTTTTCTATTCAAAATCAAGTTTGTGACGTGTAACCAGATGTAAACTGTCTTAATCATAAAGCATTATGCGAACTCCCCCGTGCATGGTGTTGGTGTATTCATTACGAAGGTAGAAAAGTTTTATTCTCCCTTGGCTTGTTGTGAGTGCAGTGTATGCCGTAAATGACGATATCTTTTTAATTCGATTTGCAAAATTTCTAATTTTATATTTAATGTCTGATCTGGCCCATAGTAAAAGCATCAAATTTAACAACACAAACGAGAAAAATACGTTTTACTAGAAAAAAAGGCAACAAAGAAATCACAGAGCAGATAAGGAAGCAATTTGTGTCGGACATCACGTGGAAAATTCCTTTTGTTTTCTGTTTGATGAATGTGCCAGAAAGAAGGTTACCTCATTCGTGTGTAATAATTATATTTTTTATTTTATTTTAAATATTGATTTAGTAGATCAAAACACTTTGATTATGTACTGAAGTCGCTGTTACAGTTTTAAACGTAAATAAGTCATAAATATTTTTATTTCTTTTCAGATGTCTACATTTTTATTTGTAAGTATAATTTTGCTAACAATATTCCTTAAGTAACTCAACAATCATTGGCAGCCGTTTTCTGTTTGTGATATTAAAAATACAAAAACAATTTATCACATTTTTCCAGAACAACCTCCTGGAAAACATATTTTGTCTTCTACCAACTGCCCAAAACAATGATGTCCGGTACCACTAGGATATGGGTTGGAACACGACCTGTTACTGTGCTTAGTGCCAAATCAGAGAAAACGGAACAGGATGCCCATAAAGTTCATTTACTCCAACCTCCATTAACTAAAAATGTACGTCAAACTTGGCTCAATTAAACCGAGCCTGCAACATTTTCGTTTTTGTCGTGTTGAGCGACCTGTGAAGTTTCCACTTTTTCTATTTTATTTTCACAGCAGCGTTTTATTTGTGCCGTGTGACGGCCATGAAAAGTCACCCCGTACATTCAGTCAGGGCTGCTATATTTCGATCTTCTCTGATCGTTCAGCATAACGTTTATGTCGTGTTATTGGTACTGTTTAGTTTCTCAGCATGATCATTTCGGCCTGGGTGGTTCCAATACTCCCGTTTCATAACCTTGGGTATTGTATAATCACCCCTTGGATATGGTACCTGCTTTTTAATTTTGTCTTTTGACTGTTCCTGTGATATACAGGCTCCATAATCACAGATCGCCTTTCGAAAATCAAGTTTGTTAAATTCTGCCCATTGTTTCATCGTCTGAGGCAAACCCAGTATTTTATATGGGGACCAAACACCACTTTTCATGAAATTACACGCCACAACACGTGTATCATTGAAGGTTCCGTATGCACCGCCGTTTGAAAACATCTGCGGATGTCTCTAAATTGCTTTTTGTATTTTTAGCATGTGTTAATGTTGAGTTCTGCTCAACCCGGGGCTAGACGGGGTGGACGGTAGCATGCATTTCCACTACCGTCCATGAACAGGCTCAATTAAACCGAGTCTGCAACATTTTCGTTTTTGTCGCGTTGAACGACTTGTGAAGTTTCCACCTTTTCTATTTCACAATCAAATTACCAATATTTTATAATTTGCCTCATTTACAGTGAGGATGTTGTACGTAGTAAGCAGATTTTGGTCAATTGTATCGGATATCTGCACTTCAAGTGATATAAGCCTGTGCAATTACTACAACAACCATAACAACTGAATATCAGATAAAACTGGTATTAGCTGAAAAATCGCCATATGACGTATAATTGTACCTGTGTGACGTCCAACACAACATATACTGTAGGCGTACATTTATTAGCGCGGCAAAAATTTAGCGCAAACGCAATTTTTGGTGAAATATCTAATTAATGCGTGGACGTGAATTAGCGCTCTCGCGAGACCGCTAATTTCTAATTTTAGCGCTGTCCGTGATGAGGCTCTCGGAGATTTACGGAGATTCACGAAGATTCGGAAATAAACTTAACCGTCGACAATTTTTATGTAAATTGTTTCTGCTGTAATTACACGTCATACTGATCATGAAATCAACTTTTTTCACTGTTAGTACGATTTAAGAAAGTACGATTTATTTGAAATTATTTACTTAAGTGCTATACCGTAAATCTCTCAAAAATGCGATAATTGGTCAGTGAACGTATTGTGAGTACTAGTTACTACTAGTAAATATCTGATGATTGATTAAAGTCTTGAGTAGACTAAAACATGTCCATGCTACCTAGCTGGTCGATGCACACAGAAATGTGAAAAAAGAATCAGCCATGACAGGGTGGCGTCTTACAGGTCTAATGGACGCAGTCGAAAAAATCCGTTAGCTAAAAACTTTAAAACATGTACCAAGTATGACTTTAAGATAGTGTGCCGTGATGATACTTGTATTTTTTCAATGATATTTTCAACTGTGATGTAGCTTTATGTTTACGTACAGTTTATAAAGTATAATATTGCCGACGTAACTGTGTTGTCTTCTTGTATTTAATTATAATAATCTGCGTGTTTTATATTCTGTATACTAGTTATAATTGCTGAAATAAAACGAGATTGTCACACATTTTAATCATTGAATCCCCTTTGTCCTTCATGCATTGTGTCTTAATACAAACGTTCACACCTTTCCGTAAACGAGCGACTGCAACAACGGACATGCCCGAAGGTGATACGGAAATCGATAACAACTTGATCATATGAGAAAAAACACAAACTACAAGCTTAAATATTTTATTTTGCATGATCATATATTTAAAATAATAATATGAAAAAACAATAAACAGGAATATCACACGAACCTTAAAATATTAGCAAGCAGTGTAACTGGTGCAAACTCTCAAGAGTATTTATTTGCAAAAGTTCGGAGAAAACATCATCAAATGAAAATGTACATGAAAATGCTTGGACATATTAATGTGCAGACATGAATTAGCGCACGTGCGATAGCGCTAAAAGCGCTGTTATTAGTACACCACTAAAATACGTAAGCCTACGGTATGATATTGAATAAGGACATTTATATTTACCACTGTGGCACTTATCACTAATTATTTTATGAAGTAAATAAAAAATCATCTTTGTATAAAAGTTTTAAACACATGACAAAGAGTAAAGACATGTAGAAGCAATCGCACACTTACTGTTTCCTCTAATTGCGTTATTTACAGAGAACAATAATTTAAAAAGCTTATAGAGTATAAAAAACAGCAAACCTACTAGTATCTACTAGTATATGTTTTTGAAATTGTTTGTTATGGAATAGCCGCCGGTTTCTTTTTGCCACGCCGGTATTTGGCAAATTCAGGCCATATTTAAACGCGCTTTACAAAAATGAAAATTGCCTTAAATTGTTACATTAACCCACCTATTTTAAAGTTGTTATGTTTTGATTTAAGATCTCATTACATCGTTTTTAGATACTCCAGTCGAGAAACTTACATTTGCCATGGCCCAACAGGGTTTTGCCCATGGCAAATCGGTCTTTTGCCCTGGCAAAAATGTGTTGCTATGGTCAAAATCATTGATGCCATGCAAGACAAATTCATGTTTTTGCCATGGCAATTGATGGCAAATTTTTTTCATTTCTTTAAAACGTGATTTTATATTTTCAAACGAATTTATTGGTTAGAATATGATATGTTTTCTATCCGGAACAAATCTCAGTTTTTTTTTATTTTGCCTGGCAAAAAATGGCCATGGAATTTTTGCATGGGCAAGATTTTCCTGGAAAGGTGTGCCATGGCAATTTACCATGGCACTTTGCATGGCAGATCTGCCATGGCAAATTTTACATGGTAATTGCCATTGGCAATTAATTAATTTTTCAAATCTTTTAAAGGATGTTTGATAATTTAGTGTATTATGAATGCATCTGAAGGAACAGAGAAGATTTTTTGATTTCTTGATGTTGGCACATTTTAAATCTGCAAGCAAGATTTTGCTTCAAGGGTTGTTTCCCATTATGGGATAAATGTGCTTGATATTAGTGGAAGAAGTAGTTTTTACTTTTGTTTTAATGAAAAAAAAAATGTGGAAGAAAATTGTAATAATCAATAACGGTATTCATATGACTATATTTATTTCTGTTTAGAACAATACTATATTCTCGAATTACATATATACAAAGTAATTTTTTTCGTTTAAGCAGTGATATACGATATTATTTATTATACAGTATTTAATCTTTGATGGTTATATGTGACTCGAGGAATTTTTTGGCTTGGATAATCCTAAGCCGCGCATGAAAAGAATAGAAATCGATAGAAAGGTTTAGCGCTTTAAAGTTTTTGTCATCTTTTCTCTACTTTAATGCGAACAATGAACGGTATTAAGCTTTCTGGAAATGATTGTTGAATACATCAAAATAACCACCGACAAGAAAAAATTTGTTTAGATCGTTTTGTGCAACATATGCTATGTTACTAATTGAGCATTTTTGAATACGTAGAAAGTCCCCACCGGCTTATAATGTCGTTCTTGTCGCGACGTGACCCCGCATTTATTATACGTCACTGTGTACATTTAATTCCAGGGAATCTCTCGATGCAGCTAGCTAGCATTTGTTCCGGAAGTTTGCAGTTGTAGGCAAAGCGAAATTTTTAAGAGCATCGGTTTTGCAATCTTTAGTTGTATTTATATGAAATTATTATTAAATGACAGTACTTAAACACTGAGAGATATTTTTGCGGAGTGATAGAGTTCTTAAAATTGTTGTTTGCATGCAAGGGAACCCTAAGTTTACAATGAGCTATGTTCCATACACGTTTGCTGGGGAATCATTTGTATTTAAGTGTGGTTTTTAGCATGACCAAGTTTATTATTATTATTATATCCTATTATTATTATTATATCATCATTATCATATTATCATGATAAACACGTTCAACGGGCTTCACTAAGAATAACGCAACACCACCATGGCGAGAAATTTTGAGATATAATTACCTTTTGAGTTTAGCAAGTTATTAAAGATTTCTGGATCTTCATTTTTCAAGATTATTCTTTAATATTTGATGTCATGTGATTTTTCTTTAACGTGACACGTTATGACGTTACGGCTTGGGCGTAATATTCAGAGTCCGATTTGTATGTGTTTTTGAATAATAATAAACGTTTCAGTCTTCTTTGTTTAGTTGGAAATAACTCGGGGCGTGCTAGAAGTGCTATAGAACGATGTGAAGGTCATATAAAGACCATTTTATTTTTACACGTATCAGAAAATGTGTATTTATCGTAATATATAGAACAGACAAATTTATTATTCCGACAACGCCGCCCGGTCCACATCGATTTGAGTTTTTCATGAGGACTCGTATACTGCATTTAACATACGGCAAAAATACGTATTATTTGCACTATTTTACTTTGCATAGCGGGCTTTTTTTCTTTATTGTTTAAAGGGTGTCGCAAGTACCGTTACCCGTGCCCCAGCATGCAAATTAAGTGTTGATCACCGTTGAAACGTTTGCGCAAAATCATCTGCCCTAGAAGTTGCACTTTTGACATTAAATGTTGCAAGAATTTGTACACAGATATATTCGTACTATGACTTTTAATGTCGACGTGCCATACTGAAAACTAAGTCATGTATATATAATCAATAATGTAATAGCTTGATCTTCATAGTTAAAAATATGTGGTATTAGCTTTAAGCCAATGGAAAGTTCTCATTTCTATTAAATGTTTATTTTGAAGACAGAGTCTTAACATGTTATTATCTACCTTTTACTTCCTTGTACATATTGAAAGACGAGGACCTTGCTCACATTGCCTTTATCGTTGGTGTTTTGATAGAGGGTTCACGCAGACAACGTGAAATTATTTTGAAATAGGGAGGAGTTGTTTGTGGGGAGATGTTAAGTTTCCAACTTAAATGATACGGGATGGTATGTCGTGCTTGAGGGTGTGGAAGGGTGGGGTAAGGTGGGGAAAGGCACTGAATGAATAATGTAATATTGTTATTATTAAATAATGATACAGGAATCTCAATATAGTAAGAGTATTTTAATGGGAAACAGAAATTGATTTGTGGGGTGAGTGTAGATGATAAGGGCTCAATTTGGAACTGTAGAATGATAATGTGATATAGGAGGGGTAATGCCAAGAAACTAAAGATATGAAAATATCAAGGCACCAGCTCGGATTTGAATGGTGCAATGGGACAACACTGATTTCCAGGGATTTCGCCTTATGACATTTACTAAAAATTTTCCACCCAGATTAGAAAACCATGATCACTCTTGGCAGGGAAATCATAGTTTTCACAGCTTCACTGGTATCACCAGGCATACTTCATGGAGATTAAAGTCTATTTGTGCAAAGGAAAGGAGTTTCAAGGATGGTTGGCAGTTTACAAATCTTGATATCATTCAGTTTGCCATTGGTTGGTCTATCAAATATTCGAGTGTGATCCTCGGTGGCACGGCCTTTCTATAGCATATATATACATTTTCAGTAGATTAAGGATGTAAAGTGACGAGAGTGATTTCGGTGCGTTTCGAATTAATGTCGAGTGCTGCGTTACAAATGTCCGCTCTCATGTGGGATGTTTGTGCGCTTGAACTTAGATGTTGCGCTCAATAATATAATTTATATGTCGAGATAGAATTTTTTGTCGACACTCGTATATAAATATTCATCCCAGCAGCGTGCGTGAAATTGAATTTGTACCGAGGGCAGAATGTCAATCCCCCGATGCGCCTTGCGCGTGGTGAATTCTGTTTCGCGGTTGACAATCAGTGTACATACGCTGCATATAGTATTTGTTTTATATTATACGAACAAATTTTGTACAGATGTTTTAAATGTTTTATTAATTATTTTAACAGTTTATCTTTAGCCGGGCGCCGCCCGCCAGCGCGCGACCGCGCTGCGCCAGCGCGCGGTTATTGGCCTGTGTACAAACTAAATGTGACGTCACTTACCTCTAATTATGTGTACAAGGGAGGCAATCATTTGGCTAAAACGTGAGTTTTTTAGCAGTTATTCGTTACAATAATGTGCTCGTGACGTAGCGAAAGAAGTTTCCTGATAAATATATCCTCGATTTTCCGTTTTGCACATATGCGCTAAAATCAGGGGCAAATGGGATTCAGTTGTAATGAATATTACATAAAATTAGTCCCTTTTAAGCTAGTATTGCATGCTTTCGAGATGTTTACTTGAAAGTGAGTGCTTATCTGCGGACCGCTTTCTAATGCGGCGAATGGAGAGTCCTGACTTCCAGTTGTTGATTTCATGCACTATCAGGTATTCAAATCCCTTTTACTTTTCGATTATTCCGAAGAAATGTATGGTAAGTTGTGGAAAGAGGTCTAAGTCGAGTGCATCTAAAACCCAGCTAAACAAAATTGTTCTGAAGTAGCTGATTTTATAATGTAACATTGAGCCAATTTTTATATTGTATTAGCATGAAGCGTTAATTGCCTTTATATGAGATTCTAAATATCCAGTGCGGTACAAGACCTAACGGTCGCTTTGCTTAGTCAGTGTTATAACGGTTGAAGTTACGATAGTCAAAAATATTTAGTTCTCGGGTATGGGTTTTATCATTGTTAGCCAAAAAATAGGTATAATAAAAAGATGTCATTAGAAATGAGGACATCAGATGCACTCGAGTAAATGTCTCGCGTCGAGGTAAAAATGTCATGCTCTCGAGATAAGATGTCTTTCCTTGAGATCAGATACATGCGTGGAAGATGTCAATGATGAGATACGTTTTCCTTTAAACTGGAGATTATAATGGGCTAGATCGATCACTTATGTTTCACTATGGGAAGTCTTGATCAACCTAAATTTGGTAATGATGATTTACACAAGGAATGGTATTATGCTAGGGCGGATGTTTTGATTTTAACGGGAATGCGCTCTTTAGTTGTGGCAAAAGAACTTCAACCCATCAGCAAACACTAATAATTATAATCATATTACGAAATGTTTTTGTCATTATAAAGATAATTTATTAAGTTACATTTATCATAGTATACTTTGATTAAAGAATGTGTGTTAATTATACATATCTTACTGATGTCTGCTCTATTCCTTCTTTTCGTCAGAAAAGAACAAGGACTTATAACTACACACTGGAAGAAATGCCTTGATATAAAAATTCTATTTTTTTTATGTTTTTGTGGTCATTTTCCTATCCGAAAAATGTCCCGGCAAAGAGTCATTATCGTTATTTAGAATAATTGTGATAAATTGATTTCCGCCCCCCTAGAACAGTCAAGAAGTCAGTGTAAACCCCTCCCGCTACCGCTTCTTTCTATCAAATGTTACAGTTGCTTTGGACATTCGGATTTGATAATGTCCAAATAAATAACTTTCAAATTCAAGAACACAACAGGAAATAAAAAATAACTTTTATTAAGATGATTCTTGTTATTTTTGAAATATGAATGAATTGATCCATTGGAGTAGTTATTGGAATAAAACATAGGCGGAACTTTTGTTAACTGAACATTTTATTTTACATTTCGACATTTAATACTATGTATTGTAACTGCGACACTTTGTAAGTTTTGTGAGATCACGTTAGGAAGTGAAAACACGGCTTTTCGTGCGGGAAAAGTCCGGAAATCAGTTTTATCTTAAATTTCCATACAGGGACGGCGAAAGATGATGTCTTCTTTTTGTATAAGTTTTCGATTTTGTTCCTTTCTATCAAAAACAGGTTTTTATTTGCGTTATTTACTAAATAACTATTGTTAAGCCTTTTTCTATTTTAAGGCTAATATTTTAAGCAAAAAAGGCAAGTTCGCTAATGTTCGCCCGGCGTGTCTTTCGGAGACGAAAATATTTTTTAATATTCTTTTAGACAATTATTTTCATTAAGTACTTATTAAAAAGAATAGTTAAGTTTGATACCTAACCTTCTTTTGACGCTTTTTACAATAAAATGAAAGTAATGGGTTTTTTTTCGAAAACAGATTAGCATTTACCAGTCCCTATAGCAAGTCTGCAGATTCGTACAGACGGACATAATAACTAAAGATTTCTTTCATAGAAATAATTGAATATTTACCAAAGTGTGTTGCTTTACGGCTTCGGTTGATGTACCTCTTTTTTGTATGAAAATAAGGTGATTTTCTCGTTGCACCTGTTCGCAAGAACGACCTTAAGAGTTGCTGTTGGAGAATTGCGCTATATTTTTTCAATAGTTCATAGTAGTTCTACAATGCGTGTAATACTTTTATTAGATACCTAAAATACTTGAAAAATAAAACAAAGGGAATATATTACAAAACATTCATACCTAAATTACATCGACATTGTGACAATTCTGTCTAGTGTCATTGCCGTAAAAGTGGCATTATGCGCATTAATATGCAACATAGTGTGTTTTGGGTGAGGAGTGTTCTATAAACGCATTTTGGTTGCAGTGCAATGAAAAATGAATGCGCATTAGTATTTTGAAGATGATGCTTTAAAAAGAAAGAAAGAAATGGACAGATAAAATAATAGATAATTTTATTCTTCTGCGCAATGGATTCTACCTTACTGGAAATGGAAATTTCTGAAGTAAGAAGGGAAGAACTCCTGCTTGAGGTTTGGGTTTTTAAAAGACTGTACAGCCAAATAAGAAAAGTCTATCTCGAACTTATTTTTTGAATGGAAAAGAGAGATTTGTAGTGGGTTAAAAGCCTTAATTTCCCTCACCTTTTTACATACAATTATTAGCTTGATTTTTACTTGAAAAAATGGCATATAATTCACTTTAAACTTTGAATCTTCACTCTTAAATCGTAGTCGTGTGTCGCATTGAATGACGTGTGTCGTGGTTAATGTTGTGGTGTCGTTGTACATTGTGAGTGTCGCGGTTAATGCCGTGTGACGCGGCGTTTTAGGGCAATACATTCAAAATTGTTAAAATATGCGTGTGTTTGTTCATTGTCGGACCGTACGTTGAATGTATGCGTCGTGTGTGTGGCGTTGATTGTCGTGTGTGCTACATAAAATTACTTCGACATGCGGACAATTCGTACATTTGGCAATATAATGTCGAGTAGTGTCGTTGATTATTGTCGTGTGTCGCAAACACTTAATTTTTATGTAACATTTTTTGCCACAACCTAAGCGCGAAATGCGAGATTCAAATGTTTTAAATAGTGTGTGTCGTTGTACATTGTAGTCCGGTCGCGTATACCAAAGATTGAACGTTCGTGGTTTCGCCGTTGATGTAGTGGAGTCGCCTTTTGATGTGCATTAACGTATTCGGGAAATACAGCGATTAGATTATATATATTGCATGTGAGGTTAGCTGTGTGGTCCAAAACCTTTCCTGCCTTGATTTGATTCGAGACTTACGTCTTACCGTTTTTTTCTATAATTACCTCATATTATATGAAGATACACATATAACTACAATTTCAGACAATATTGAATACCGTATATCAAGTAAACCAATATAAAATATTAGCAAAATAACTGATCTTGGCTACTAAATTTTAGTATGTAACATATACATAATTGCAACTTATGATCCAAGTTAATCTGCTTTTTTTCAAATTTTATCTGTAAATTAATAGAAGACAGGAAAATTCTACATTTGATCCAAATTAATACTTCATTTATAGAGTGAAAATACGCGTGTTATTCATATGTTATCCAGATAAACGTGTAGGATAATGTCGATTAAAGGTTCTTTACTGAAAAATACTGGTCTCCAGCTTTCTCAGAAATAAATATACAAGAGAAATCATTAAAATTTGAGACATCTGTCATAAAATAATGTAGTGAAAAAGCAATTTGTTAACATCACTTAAGTTTTAAAATGTATTTGAGTTGATTCGAACCGAGATAACATGCGTGGAAAGACTACACTTTACATTCATCCGGTTAACTAATTATTAGTATTTTTTTCGTAATCAAGGTACACATATTACGTAAATACAAAAACGCCGGGAAAAAATAATGGCTAGATCAATGCTGCGATATAATATTTCGCAATAGCTATATTATGATTGACGATATATATGCCATCCCCTGCTTATGAAGTTTGTCTATTTCAGCACTCAGGTTCAAAAGCCAAAAAGTAGGTCAACTTAGGCCAAACATATAACAGGTGTAATTAACCCGTTATAGTTCTCAGGAAGTCAAAGGATTTAAGTTGGGTATTTCTATTGTCGTACTCCGCCAAGTATAATTCTTTAAATAATATGTAGTCCACGCAATTAATTATTATGGATAATGTAAATGAAATGAAATGTTATTTAACTTGTCCAATTCATCAAAAATACAAACATATAACTATTTATATGCTTACGAAATTTTATGGTATTCCTGTTGGTGAAAGCTATTTTGACTGAACATAAGAAAATAATTAATCCTCTAAATAGGGTCTATAAGTTTTCACTTGGTGCTCGTGGGCAGATATTTGTAAATAATACAAACTGTATAGAAATCAAGGTTTCTAACTATTACAATTAGGGTCATATGAATATTTGGTCAAGTATTCTATTATTCTTCAAAATATATGATTTAATGAGCGCTAAACGGGAGTTAAGAAATAAGAAAAAAACCATAAAAAACGCTGTAACATCAATGGTAACAGTCGGTGGTGGGTTAGTGAAATAACTTACAGCATTATTGTTTTTAAAATTATACGTCAATTACAGTTATTCGGAATTACAACTTGACTCCAAAAAAAAATATAAACGTACATAACGTAAATATACATCAGTAAAGGCCGAAGAAGTATTTAATCCTAAAAAGAACATAGAGGGATGCGTCATCGTTTTAAAAATGGCAATGAATTATTAAATTTTTTAGATTCTCTAACCAGGATTTCTCGTTTTCAAATGTTACTAATTAGTGGACTTCATGGTGGTAAGCTTCTTTAAGAGATGAAAAAGAGATACCTGGGACTTTGTTTTATAATGTATCAGTTATACTACCCAGTTGTATCTGTATTTTTACTTCATTTTAATATGAGCATGACCGCTTGCTTTGGGCTTTTTCCCACTCCCCAAAACGCTGGAGAATGATCAATCATGTACTCTGTTTATTCTTTATATTTAATTATTATTTTGTCGATTAGGTAGATTCCGTAGAAGTGTAATGTAATCATTGTGACATAAAATTTAAATCATTGATGCTAACAGCTAATGCAAGCGAATCACATGCCAGTTTTTAATGAGTTCTTCTAATACTTTATTCAAACATTATTTTCACTTGCAATTAAGTTATTAATAAATTCAGGAATGGCAATTCAGATAATTCGCGTATAAGCGCTAAGTAAAAATACCACGCCGCGATCAAGCCGTTTAATGTTATTTGGTGTCACTTTTAAGCGGTAGATTAGTTGATAGAGGAGTTAGGGATTTATAGGTTTTGTTGTCTCAAATATCGATTTCTGAACATGCACCTTAAATTTTTGCCGGGCCTTAACAGACAAATTTGATGTTATGTAGCGAATTAAAAACTATTACACTAATTGAATTTTTTACATTTACTAAGATACGAAGGGGAGAGGAGGAGGGGCCTAATTAATGCTGGGGATTATTGTCACAGTCACAATCTGAATCCAACAAGATATTTGTCCAAACGGAGAGAAATTAAGTGTGTATATTTGCTTCCTTTTAAAAAAAAGACAAAAAAAAACTGTTATAAGTATTTATGTGCGTCATATATTTATTTTTGTCTTTCATACCTAAAATTTTGTCTTTAACATAGCTTTTTGCGAGGACTGTTTCTCGAATATTGTGCGATAAAAGCGAGGTTATGCTGTTAAGTTAGTCATTTTTTTTTGTTTTCAGGATTGCTTAAATAAAAATAATTATTTACTCTCTTCCAATTACATATAAAACTTTAGTTAGCTTGTTTTTGCATTTGACTTGCGTATATTGTAAAATATATTGTAGATTAAAGACAAACTGAAGTTAAAATGTGAAAACTATTCTATGCCGTTGAAGTAACGCTTTCTGACTGTTAGTAGTCCAAAACTCTTTTCCTATGCTCTATGAACTCGGGTACTAGTTTTTTGTTAGCCGACATGCCATTAATCAGTAGTGGCAGATACGGTAACCGGACCTCTAGTCTAGTGTTGGTTATTTCTCGACCACCGTGCATTGAGGGTAGAGGTCTCGTATCCTTATAGATATGAGCCTTATTTGTAATTAAACCATAAAAATCATGATAAAGTTAAATATAAAATTACATTTTTTTTATTTAAGTGTTAGGCCAGAAGTTTATATTATATGTAAGTGGGACCTTAGGTTGGCATATACATCGCGGCGAAAAGCATGCACTAGAAAGGACGCAATAGGGACAATCAGTAGCGATGGATGATCCGGAAACATAAGAAAGGTTTTTCCAACAAATGGTAAACAAACAAAGGGTAAACAGGACCAAAACGACCTCAATATTCGCAGTAATATAGGCCCGAGGGTTACAGAGGATTCGGTGTTCGTGCAAAACATTTATTTAAAATCGATTATCTTGAATTTTACAGTATCGTTAAAGAACACATAGGCTAGATTGTAGCTCTTTTTAGTAACATTATAACTATAAAATAAGTAAAAAATCACGTGAGAAACGGTCGATTTTTGATCAAATTCACCGCAATAATTTAAACAGCGCTCCGATCGTAAAGTTTTTTTCTACATGAAGTAAATAATTTAATACGGCTTTAATCATTAATATAGATTAGGTATAAGTGAAAAAACATATTGAAAACATTTAAGAACTGACAAAATGACGATTTTTCAAAACATAGAGTAAAACGGTTAGCGGTATACTACTTCAAAGTTTTACGAGAGATTAGGAATAAGATATTTTGAATTTATCGATAGACACTTCTGCCAGTAGGCGTGGCGTGTATCTATAAATACTGTGTACTGTCAACAATCGTACGTATAATAAATGTTATGTTTTATATGGGTTTTAAAGTTTTCCAGATTTGAAAGTTTTATGTTAATAAAGGAAAGAAGATAGAGTGTATGTAGTTAATGATGTGGCAGTTTTCTTAGGGTATCAGGAGTGTTTTCCATAGTAAGGTAATCGGGCTTTCCCTGGATGAACCTAATTTAATCACTTTAAATATAAATTCGTAAGTTTATTTATTTTTTTGGCAATTTAGAATTAATTTAGGGGTGGGGGTATAACATTTCAAAACATACAATAACATAAATTCTACAGCCAAACTCCAGACATGTTCAAATATTAAACGGGGTCCTTTGCATTATGCCCCTTTTAATTATTAATATGTATCTAATTCTTTGGATCAATCCAGGCGCCGATCTGTATTGCCAGGGGTTCACAATTCTATTTCGTAGGGGCTACGACTGATTAGTTGACTGGAAACTTCTAACTACGCAGCGAGCCGTATAACATTAAAAAGAATGAAACAACAAAAGATATTTAAAAGAGCGGACTTGTTACAGAGAAGATTTAAAACAAATTGTTTTTCATACTTTCCTCCGATTATTTTTGTAAATAGGTCAGTCAAGGAACAGAAGTCTTATAATTTTTAACGGGAAAGTACGCTCGCTTAGTAAATATATTAGCACTCGCGTATTATTATTAATAAGGAACTAGGTCAGTACCGAGTTACGGGGCTAGCCACTTCCATTCAGTAAGCTATAATGTTACATGATTCTTTATAAAATTCAATCATAATTGTGCTAGTGTTTGTTTGTTTGATGCCGTGCAATTAAAACACGTGCAGGCCTCAAACATATTTTTTGACCACTGACCTTCAAGTCATTCGATCAAAGGTTGAATAATATATTTTGTGTGTATATTTTCTTATCTCGCCTCCTACAAGGAAAATAGGCGTCACGTACGCAGAAAACGCGTGAAGAGCATTCATTAATTAATAATTTCGCTTCAAACTTTCAGTATCGATAGAGAATAGACTTAACTCGAATCTTAGAGCATTTTTAATGAGATATTAATGTAAATAGTACACAAAATCATACAAAAACAGTCGATTTGCAATAAATTACCTGTAAAATTTCATACAGTGCATTCGTAAATAGATATTTTGTTTTATCAGAAAATGTATTTAAACCGCTGCGACCATTAAATTCCGACTTTCGGTCAGATAATGCAAGAAAACAGAATAGAAAAATATTAAATAATAAGAAAATGGCATCAGTTTAAAAAAAGGCCAACATACTTAGAGCGGCTAAGTAATACTAATAGTATATAGAATGACACATTTATCGATACAACATATGAGTCGCGCCATGAGAAAACCAACTTAGTGCATTACCAACTTTTAGTAACATCGGTCTATCGGAAAATCGATAAAGTTGCCTGTATAAATAAAGAAGGAAAAAAAACTTAAACTTAAATAGAAAAAGTTCTATTTGGAAATCAAAAATTCAATACACCACAAATTAAAGTTTAATTTATTCCGGATATTATGAATATTTTTTTAAAAAAAATATTTTAATATTTGGTTGGTCCTTTTTGACTTTAAACAGACCCACTTCAGTTCATATAGACTCTGTAGGAAACGGGTAAAAAACTGACTTTTTCAAATATAACAGATAAAATGAGATATTTTCCGCAAATAATCAAAAAATCGATTCCCCTAAAAATGTAGAAAAGTTATTCAATTTTCGTTATGTGTAATTTATTTTAAATTTTATAATGGTTTGTTTGGTCCTTTTTGCATTTTAGTGTGTACAGTGAACATTTCTTAAAAATTCCGGCTTCTTCCGCCGTTATCCGTAAGTACTCGGAAGCTGTTACGGAAAATATTGTCATCTGCTGGACTGACTTTGTCGGTGTATGAATTGTAGACAGCTTCACATTGAAAAAAATCTGAGATTGTAATTAGACAGATTAAAACAAATTAATTGTTGAACTGAGAAACGCCGAAACCTAGATCCGCTGTCGTTTAAAATAACGCTATGGATGATTTAGTATTCAATTCGCATTTGATATACAAATGCTTTTAATTTTCATCGCAAAAAATACTTAAAGCAACTATTTCTCACGTGTTTCCATAAAATATAGTCTGTCAGTAATTGTGTTTCAAAGCATTCTTAAGAAATATAGCGATGATTAATTTCCAGATACATATAATTATTAGTTTTTTGCCGATCGATCTGGAGACTTCTTTATTGCCGCGGCGGTCCGGGTTCGACCTCCTACGCGGTCATCTTTTTTTTTTCTTCATGTGGGAATTTTTAATAATTTAGAACCAAAAAAAAAAAATTGTTTTTTATTATTCATGAGATGACCAAACTTTAATTTGAAAGATAGCCTTGATGAACTGATAATTCTGCTTCTTTCCGAACCTACTTATATATTTTTCTGTCCAAGGGAAAATCTGATACATATTTTTCCTTTTCGTCAATAAAAATCGCTGTATTCACAATTATGTCTTGAATGCTTAAGTACCTGATTGCAGATGAAGAATATAAAAAAAAAACTTTAAAGCGCTAAACATTTTTGTTGGGATATTTTTTTTTTCTATTTTTGCGCGGCGCTTAGATATCCAAGCCTGCTAAAATTTTCGAGTCATATATAACATCAAAGACCAAGATACTATGATAATAACTAATATCGTATTTCATAAACGAAAGAAACTTACTTATTTGATGAATAGATATGTTCTGTAATTTAAGTAATATTTGTATTGTTCTAAAAGAAAAACATATGACACACGGTCACTGTTATGTAATATCACAAATACATTTCATACATTCATATTCATTAAAACAAGGAAGTAAATAACTACTTCTTGCCGTTGAAAATCAATCAGCATTTATCCCAGTAATGGTGAAACAATATATGTAGCAAGATTCTGTTCTTCCTGATTTAAATGTGCCAAGAAATCTAAAATCTTCTCTGTTTCTGCCAGTATTGTATTTCATAATCACTAAATTTATCAAACTTCCTTTAAAATATTTGAAAAAAAAATTAATTGCCATGGCAAAATCTTGCCATGGCAAACTTACCATGGTAAAATTTTGCCATGGCAGAATCTTGCCATGGCAAAGTTGCCATGGCAGAAACTTGCCATGGCAAAAACTGGCCATGGCAATTTTGCCATGGCAGAATCTTGCCATGGCAAAATTGCCATGGCCAGTTTTTGCCATGGCAAAATAAAAAAAAAACTGAGTTATCGATATGAAACAACATATTTCTACCAATACATTCGTTTGGAAATAGTTAAAATCACTTTTTAAGAAAAATGAAAAAAAAATTGCCATGGCAATTTTGCCATGGCAAAATCATGAATTTTCTTGCCATGGCAAAATTATTTTGCCATGGCAACACATTTTGCCATGGCAAAAGACCGATTTGCCATGGCAAAACCGCTTTTGCCATGGCAAATGTAATTTTCTCGTACTGATTAACAAAAAACTAGTTATGAGATCATATCAAAACATACTAACTTTAAAATAGGTGGGTTAATGTAACAATTTAAGGCAATTTTCATTTTTGTAAAGCGCGTATAAATATGGGCTGAATTTGCCAAATACCGGCGTGGCAAAAAGAAACCGGCGGCTATAATGATAATTTTAGGGTAAATGATTTTGTACACTTTGTCGACAAGTTACAAAGATTATTCAAACAACTCTACATTCTGTTCCTTTTGTACTCACCTTGACTTTTCGGTAAGGCAACGATAACTATCAACACTATGACTGCAATATACAGCAAAACAAGCATTCCCAAAATTATAGAAATAATAATTTTGTTCCGATTTTGTGTGTTTTCTTTGCTGTCACGTTTTTCGTTGTTTGCTTTGCTGTTCAAGTTTAATTGCTCATAATTCTCTTCGTCTCTTTCGATTTGGTCAGTAGACTTGGTTTCATCTGTCTCAATCGTTTCCCTAGTAACAGTCGTATTCTCGTATAAATGAGTGTTTCTGTTGCGTTCAGTATTAGGTGTGTCCTTACTTATATCACTAAACTCCATTTTTGTATTAGAGAAATTTAAAATAAAGTATTATTTTGAATATACATTTAATTTGCATTTGCGCTTCCTTGTACTGAAATCTGTAATAACTCAATTAAGAGATTTAATGCAGAAAATATTCAGATTCAGATTTGAGCTTTAATGTAACTTCCTTGTTAAATCAGTTATAAAAAGTGTTTTGTAATACCGACGTATTAATAATAGACTGTTTAAACAAATATTTTGTATAGGGCAAATGATATAACTTCCTGCATATTTTACCTATAAATGCATTCCATTTATTTAAAACACATGTTTTGACTATATAATATTTTGTTCAGACTACACAATATCTAATAACTAATATATTGTAATTTGAACATTTCCGATCTGTTAATAATGATAATTGTCAAATAAAAAACATTCCTAAAAGTCACTTTACCAATGGGGAAAATTAACTCAACAATTTACCTCATTTACAAATCACCGAATGGGTATCATATTAGACAGTAATATAAACATATGTGGTTTTGTCAAATTACAATGAGAATCACAAAAATACCACAGAGAGGCACTTTTGCACTTTTAGAGTAGAGATTTTAATCTGCAAAATAAGGATCGCTTAAGACATTTGAGAAAAAATAGATCGAAGATAGTGTTTTTGTAAATAAAAATAGAAGCTTGTAGAAAAGGACTGTAACATAAAACTACTGACACTCTAAATAATAATGAAGACATTGTTTTCACGTCTACTATGTTAAACACACATTTTACGTATCGTATACATATCCCGTTGAAGGGATATACCAACACAGATATATATATCAGTTTTAAAAACTATTAAGATAATTAAGTCACGCCACGACATTTTGGGGCTTGTTGAGTTTTGACGTAATTTGAGAGAACGTGATGAAAACATGACGTGCTGAATTAATTGACGCTAATGTTTGTTTTTTAATCTTATGCTCGTAATGATGCCGTTAGCATGCTCAAGACAGTACCTTATTATTTCTTCTTTTAGTTTTTGACAGACAACGATAAAATTCCCGTTATAATTTAAGTAAAGTCAGCAAATATTTAACATGAAAAATCGATAATTCTGGTCATGCTAATTGCTATATAGTTCCCCTTATCCACTGTAAACAACTTTCACCAAAGAATAATTTTACGTTTGACACCGTTGCCTTGGATTCCGGAAGCTGTAATGTTTACTTAAAGATGTAAAGTTGTTACTTTTCGCAGAAGTATCCAAAAATATCCAAGATGAGTCAGTTAAGTACGTGCTCAACACGGTCTTCAATACCAGAAAGCTTGGTTGTCGAACAAGATGTAGAATTTATTTGTGAAATTGAGCAAGTCAATGATTTATACTTTTCAAATGTTCAGTCTTCGTACGAACCACACTTTGGAGAAAATGTTGTTTTTGATGGCAGTGATGAAGAAAATTATGATTCTGACGAGAATGGTAGTAGTGATATTGAGTTACCGGAAGTAGATATTTGTGAACGTGATATTGACATTAAGGGAAATCATGCAGTTAGTGAGTTTCAGGGAAAAGGCCGTGGTTGTCATAAAATTCATTGAAAACCTTGTAGTCAGGTAATTTACATTGATCAGGCTATTGAATATGGAATGCAGTGTAAGGAAATGACATCTGATGAACTTGATTTAACAGTAAAAGTGCAGCTGTCTGCCCACAGGAGAGATCTTACTCACTGGTCATCAGCTAGGAACAAGAAACAGCAATTAAAGGACAGAGAAAGGGTATCACAAGAATATTTTGTTTGGTGTAAAAGTGTGTAGAGAAACCTTCATGTTTTGTCATGGTATAAGTAAGAATAAGCTGGCAAACATAGTTTCCTCACTTGATAAAAATGGTCTTAAACCTAGGACTCATGGAAATACAGGTAAAATGCCCAAGCAAGCTTTGTCAATGCCTGACATTGAACAGATTGTAAGTTTTTTGTCCAGCTATGCAAATGCTAATGGTTTGCCATTACCAGGTAGATTGCAAAATTACAGACAGCAAAGTGTTATACTGTTACCATCTGATCAGAGTAAAGCTGACATACATGCTCTTTATAATGAAGCAGCACAGCAAAATAGTTTCAGGGCAGTCAGCCTATCTGAATTCAAGAAAATATGGTTGCAACAATGTCCACACAAAGTTATTTGTAAACCAGCTACAGATCTTTGTGCTAAATGCAAAAAATATGCACATGAAATCTCTAACAGTGGAAACTTAAGTGAGGAAGACAAAGAAACCCTTTTAGAGAATTACAGAACATACCTGAGTAAAGCCAAATGTCAGAGAGATTACTACAGGGAAAAATGTGAGGCTGCTAAATTGAATTATTCAGTGATGACTCCAGAACAGAAGCTGAGAGGTTTGTTTATTTATAATTTAATTAGATCTATTATTAAATTTAAAAAAACAAAACAAACTTATCATGTTGACTTTTGATTAAGACATGTAATGAGATCACCAATCTTTCTAAATATCCTCTTTGTTTTGTGATTTGCAACAAAACTGAGAAAAATTACAGAAAACTAGCTAGAAAATTGGTTTTTCAATAAATTAATTGTAAAAAAGTGTGGTTTGTATACTGTTGATTTATAAGTAAAAATTGATATAACAACCAAGTTTTATGCCACAAATTACCTGCACTGATTTTCACATTTTGTACACCAATGTGTAAAAGTGTAGGACATTGGTGTACAAAATTTAAAAAGTCCATGCAGGTAATATGTAAAAACCCAGGCATTTAAAAGTGTGCCCCTCAACTTTAAGAAACATTATAAAAATTGAACTTTAATCTAGGCTTGTAACTAGTCAGTACTACCATATTTTTTCCAATTCATGCACATGCTACATGAGTTACTTCCATTTCTTGTACAATATAATATACAAAACATGTAACAAGTGGAGATGAATATAAAAATAGGTAAACTTGATTCAATTTTAATATATATGTTTTATTAATAAAGGTCAGCCACCATGTTCATTGCCTGGAACACAGCAATTCTCATTTGACTTTGCCCAGCAGCTATTTTATCCACACCATGCACAACAAGTTGGACCTCTGTATTTCAAGACTCCCAGGAAGTGCCAGTGCTTTGGAGTGTGCTCATGTCGTAGTCTGGGTTCTTACGCCCTGGGTTGGAGAGTACATGTGGGTCATCTGCATGTAAAGACACACAAAGCGGCACTAAGAATTTTTGTCGCAAGACAAGAAAAGAAACATGGCTCCAACTACCATGTATTTCTATTTACTGAAGTGCGCATGCGTGACATAGGAGTGCGGGAAATTCAAATACGTTTGAGGTCCGTCACCATGGTTAATAAATATGAAAATGAAAATGACAGATGAATGAATGTATTGGAAATGTATAGGAATATTGGAAATATGGGATGAGACATTTAACACAGACAACACAAAAGGACAATACATAAATCATACAATAGACAGATACAAAAATAAAGTGGGTATCTGACCCTGCGACAATCAGAAGGAGCAGGTAATTCATAATATTATTTGCTCATATTACACTGTTGATTAATGTGTATTCTCTCTAGATTTCCATGTTACACAATTAATCACATGACATACATAGAATTTATGTATGATTCTAGATATCAGAAATATATTGTCATTCTATAAAGTATACAAAATTGTAAGTAACATTCACCTAGTATCAGATTATAATATAATTGGCACAGTAATATAATGACCAAGTAGTATAATATTATTATGTTATTATGAAGCTTTACTTGTCATTGTCTTCAAGTTTTTGGCATACTTTACACCAGGTACACAGGTATTCCATCTCATTGATGAAGCAGAGTGCACTGGTAAAGGAGCTAACTGTGTGACCAGCTTACTGCACCGTCATTTTCAGCACCATGGGTTTAGAGAGGAGCATGTGCAGTTGCAAATGGACAATTGTTCTGGACAAAACAAAAACAACACTGTATTGTGGTATGCAACTTTATTCATTGTTCATACAAACGATAAAATCAAATAACTCAGCTAGGGACTAAAAAGTTATCCTATTTGGGAAGTGATTAATTTTAGAATATACATTTTATCAAGGTAGACAGTAGACACAGATTTCATCATAGAATAAATGATCTTGTCATATCTGAGGTGTATTAATTTTTCCTTTTCCATATATTCTGAAAATAAAGAAATGTACTATGCTGGCATATTTATGTTATTTTCAAAATGACATTTCATTTAGGTATGGGCTATGGAGAACTGTGACTGGGCTTCATAAGACTGTTGAGTTCTCACCCATGGAAGCTGGCCATACAAAGTTTAGTCCAGATTGGCATTTTGGAGTATTCAAGTCTAAATGGCGACACTGTACAGTTGAGACCCTAGACCAGATTGCTACATGTGTTCTTCTGTCTTCAAAAAACAGGCACAACATACCTTAGCTAGTAAATGATAGTGAGAGACCAGTGTTGTTTTATGACTGGTCTGTATATCTTGGTCAGTTTTTCAAATGTATTCCTTCTCTGAAAAAGTACCATCACTTCAGCATGACAAGTGAAAAGCCTGGTGTAGTATTAGTTAAGGAATACGCAGGTGACAATGGACAAGAAATTAATGTCTTTAAGAAAAATCCTCCAGTCCCAAGTGCTAGTCAGATACCTTCTGTAATTGTGCCTAAAGGTTTAGATACATCTAGGCAGTGGTATCTGTTTAATGCAATTAGGCAGTATTGTCTTAAAGAAAAAGGCTCATACCCTAAGACATTTGTTTCAAAACCTGAAGCTATAACAGTTAAAAGTGATAGTGAAAAAAGGAAGAAATGTTCATACAAACAGTAAGCCAGATCAAGAGTTTGTCTAGCCTCTGTACAAAAGATTGAGAGATTTGGATTCTGACTTATTAAAATGAATATCAGGATACTCCTTGTATGTCTATATTCCTAATGTCAGAATCAACTGGTGACTTTAACAGTGTATCACAAGTTTTGTTTTATAAACATGTGTTCAGCAAAAGTGATTTAAGAGACACGTTAATAAAATAAATATTGAAAGGAACATGTCATGTATATACTTTACAAGTACTTTTAATTGTTATTTCCTAGTTATTTGAAAAACATTCCCAGTTGTTCTTTACTACAGATATTCCCTTTTGTCATGTTTCATACAGCATTTGTGAAACTACTGTGATGCATATGTCACTGAAATTGAAATCCATACTTGAAATCACATACTGGAAACTATTAAATTACAAAAATGATATTCTGATCATTGCATGATTAAACTATGGTAAAGTAATTGAAGACATGTGTATGTATTATTTAATTCTACATACTGCTTAACTTCTGGCAACAATGTAAGTTATTATTTATTTTTTAGTATATTATAAGTATTTTTTTGGACATTATATACAGATCTTAGTGATTTCAAGATTAATTTTCTTAATAAATTTTGATATATATGTTTTAAGTTTGGGTCTGGTTTGTAGTAAAGTGTATATACTTTCAGTCTTGTACCTCATATAATTGCATTTGCATGGTTGCTATGGTAACTGAATTTGACTATTAAAACCTACCACTCAATTTAAGTGATAAAAATAATAAAAACATGATTTGATAATGATATGAGTGAATTCTAAAGTTATCCTGTTTATTTTTAAGTTGTTATCCTTGTATGTATCACATTTTCATTGTTGCTATGGTAACAAAATTATGTTGTGAATTTTAGACCGGAGATATGTTCATTCTTTAGTGACAAACTATTGCAGGTATGAAATAAACCTATTGAATTCAAGTTATTAAGATCATATTTTTTGTGTTTTGAATTTTATTTCTCTAGTAATATTAGTTGTACACAAAACATCACTAACAGATATGAACATGGAAACAAACATCATATGTTTTTAAAATAGAAGTTACTTCCAATGATAACTGCCAGTAGGACAAAAGGTATACTTTGTAATTTCTCATGTAATAAAAGGTAGAAATATCACAATGTCTACATTTTATGCTGACAGCATAAAGAAAAACACTTTAAGCTTATATTTTTATAATTTTAACTTGGTTACCATGGCAACCATTATGTAATATATACATATCATAATATGTTGTTTATTATGCATGACGATGTACCATGCACAAGTCTTCAATAAAATTATGTTCTGTTCTGTTCTGTTACTATGCTTTGGCTGGACATTCTCTTTCAAGTCTTGGACAGTTGAAGACAAGATTCTGGACATATTTTGCCTGTTAGTGATCTTCCTGTAGTTGTTTAGAAAATATGGATCTTTGTGACCAGTTACATGGGCTGCTTGACCATCTTGAACATAATTGTTCAAAAGTTTCTGGCACAAATGCTTTCTGACACTAGCGTTTGTCAGGCGTTTGTTGTAACGACTAGGTAAGTTAGCTTTTTCAGTTATTTTTGTCATAAGATTGATTATTTTGTTAACTCCAATGGGCTGTGAAATGAACCACCTTTCATGCTCTGCTGGTTGCTCACTATTTGTTACTGTAGCTAGATAAAAGAAGCTGTCATCATTTTGCATTCCGTAAGGTCGTTTACTAGCATATTTTTTGTAAATCATTACAGAGCACCTGTTTTCGTCTTCGGTAGCATGCATTCTTAGATTTGTTGCCTTGATATTGCCAATATCTTCACTAGAGAGCGTCTTGGTTTGGCGTTCATGATACTCAATATATTCACATTTCAAGTCATTGTCATAGTGCAGCTTCAAATCTCCACAGCGTAAGTTTCTGTGCTCAGCAGCACCAGCCCTCATTCTAAAATGCAAGGTATAGTTAAATTATAAAGTGAATATTAATGATGACGGTGATACAGGCCCTGATTGATTGGCGTCATAAAAAAAAATCAATTCCTTCGTCAGTGATTTCATCAGCACCATGTGGTTCATTACCACGACCATGCTTTTTTAAGTCTTTTTTTTTTTACATTTTAGGACGGGTCTTCGAAAAGTCATAGCCTGTGATAAGACTTATGCCGTAATTGTGTCTCTTTTAATATCGTTCAAAGCTACTCAACATACTTCTTAATGTTACAGGTTCATACTCCTGCTCATTCTTTTGGCGAACACCGATAAAAACTGAGAGATGTGTATATCCAATTCTGATGCAGGTATCTGGTGGATTGGACGATGCTCATTCTGGAGTGCGAGAAGAAGTTTTTAATGACTTACAGTTTTTCTTCTAGTTGATGAGTTTTACTTTTCTAAGAGGTACTAGTCAATTTCAACAGGTCTGACAAAAGCGATTGGCCTCAAAAAGTAAAAATATGATTTATTACAGATTTTAAACGCAATATGTACCAAACGCTGTTTTGACATGAGAATTTAGCAGTTGGAAACAAGATAGTCCTGATGAAATATAGCACTCAGTCTGGCTGCACATTTTTCTCACCCTGTGACAATTATATATGAAAAATACTTTTTAGGCAAGTATTAGATTTAACTTATATTACCATAATGTAACAAGTATTATCAATGTCGTTAATTGTACTAGGAACAGAGATAGTAGCAAATTTATTATTTTTATACTTGAAACAGGGTCTTTAATACATTTTTGCTGATCATCTAAACATATTTTTGTCATTTTAGGCTCTATTGCTGTAAAGCGTTTGTTTAAATGGACTTCAAAGCCAAGTGTGTTAAGAAGATGTGACAGTGGACCAATGATACTTGTTGTTTAGAAAGGTAGCTTGTTCAAATCATCTAGATTAATTGATACTATAGACTGGTACAAGGCCAGTCACTAATAATTCACTTGGTTTATCATTCAAACTTACCTGTGCTGGTAATGGCAAAATAAGCTTAGATCCAGTGGGAGACTCATCGCTCAATGCAGGCATTTCACACAACTTTTCTGCAGCATAAGGAGCCTGATCAAAGGTTTGCAAGGTTGAGTTGTCAACAAAGGAGAACAGGTTGTTTAGCTCTGTAGGGTCAATATCATCCAAGATCGAATCTTCAAATACATCTGTTTAATTGCTCTGAACTGTGGAAATAGAATATTTTGTGTAGACTTCATCTCTTGACACTGTATCTGTAGCAGTACTCTTGCTTGCTTGTTTATCAAAGTTAAATAAGTTTAACCCTTCACCAGTTCATGTTTTGCCACCGTGATAATTTGTCCATCATTGAATAATTGCACTTTGTACATGCAGTAAGTTCCTAGTGGGTGATGTCCGTTATTTTACGTTTCTCGCCATTTGATCCCACTTGTACAGGGTCCCCGACCGAAAAATCATGCGTTTTTTACAATTTTTGACACTAGCGTTATTTTGTACTCGACAAGGGAAGCAACTCTATGTAAGCGATCTCGTGATTTTACATATATCTACTTCCCTTGACTTAAGGCGTAAGAATAAGAAAGTAGTTGGCATGCGGAGTGTGGGATAACCCATGTGAGATAAATTTTCCAGCATTTCTGAAAATAGAGATTTTTCTGTCCGATAAGTGAGCGTATAAGTTTATTTCAGGTTTCGAAAGCGAATATCAACGAATGCCAAGCTATTGTCAAAAATTCGTGACTACCGTACATCATGAAAGTAAACTGGAGTGTTTAGTTAGTTTTCGTAGGCATGCTTTGAATCTAAGCTTAAATGGATGAATGCGAGACCTGAGTCTCTAAATAGTCTGTCTACAAGATCTCAAAACGGATAGTTTGTTATTAGGGAATTTGTAGGCTAGAGCACGTTGACGAAAACTTTTCAAGTAAAGTAAATCCTGATGGATTGAAACTCAGTTATACGTATTCTGTCAGTGTTGAGCGTAAATATTGTTTTACATGTTGTATACACAATTTAGGTAAACTTGAAGTATACTGAACAGCAAGAGAAACTATCCAGATGTATAACTGGTATATTTTGAAATGAAAAATTAATTTGTCAAATTTGAATTGTTTCTTCATACCAAAATTACACTTGAAGATTTGCACGTGATAAATTTTTAAAAATCGATCAACCGTGAAGTCAATAGTGCCACAATAACCGCTTGAAAGACTATAACTTCTGCGCGGCATTTGCTTTGTAACATACCAATTGGGCGCTCGCGCTAAATTTGATTCAGTCGTACGGTGCAACCAACAATATTTTTTAAACTTTATGCTGTTAGTCAATTATCAATATTTCCAATGACAATAAAACGTTTAATTCACAAAGAAAATGTTTAATTACAGGCGCACGTGAATTTCGTGCAAAACGGCTATTTTGGGACTACTGACTTCACGGTTAATTAATTTTTTAAAATTTTACACGTGAAGTTCTTCAAGTTTAATGTGATATGAAAAATACAAGTGATTTATAAATTAAAGATTTTTAATAAAAAATACCCCAGTTGTAAAACTGGATAGTTTATTTTGCTGTTTAGTATAGTTCTAATATATCATCCTTTAACAAATGCTTTTACGTTAGCCTTGATATTTGTCCGAAGATGGTCGTATTGACCCAAAGTTGAATGGTGGTCGTATTGTTGAATAGTGATAATTATATTATTCAATTCTTATTTGGCTCGGTTGAGTTTGGTATTGGATCAGTTTGTTTTACGACATGCAAACTATATATTAAACTGTGTGATTATTTGCATAGTTAAATAGTAATCCCAGGTGTTTAACCATGCTAATAATATACTCTAACACCTTTTAAAAAGAAAAGGAAAATACGTTATAAAGGTACACGTTTTCTTTTTTTTTAATTATTTTTTTAGTAGTACAGAACATTAGTATTATTAAAGATAGGCTTGAGCAGAGCTATTTGTAGAGTGTGCGAACAAAGAATATTGTTATGTTTGATTATCGAAATATAGATATTGAAAGCAACTCCGAAGACAGATTAACCAAGTTTGGGAAACATATTTTAGGAATGTGAAATTTTGACCGAATGACGCAACGATGCAAAACATTTTATAACAAGAACGTAGTTGAGAAGTTTTCTATGCCTGATTAATATCGTTTTGGACAGTTATTTGTAAAAGTGGCGTATTGAAAGTACTTTTCCGTGGTTGTTGAATTGGGCGTTTATCTGTTACTAAGTTTCATTTCATTTGAAGAATAAATAAAAAAAGAAACAGATTTATGTACCTGTTTCTTCCAATTATAACTAATCTACTTGAATTTGATAATATGACAACAGATAGTACAGTACTTGTGCCTGTGTATATATAAATCACTATTATTGACAAAGAGTCAAAGTTAGAAAAAAAGTGATGACAGTGGCATAGAATTCATGTTGTTAACAAGCAGTTCTATATCCTTAATTTACCTCATTGAAAACCTGCTTTTAAAAACTTTTCAATTCTCTCCTTAGCTTTGGACAGAAGATCTGTTTCAATTTCTAGGGCGCGACATCTAACACCACATGGGTCACTTTTCAAAGTTTTTGTTTTCACTTTGATTGTTTGTTGCGAACATTTATTAAAAAATGATTTTCTTGATATAAAATTGATGAAGTTAGATGAACAGTTTTATCGCCATGCGTTGTCAAATCAATACATTTTTCCAATCCACAATTACAGATCTATTCATAGAATATCGCCACTGTTTAGTGAAACGGAAATTACTGTTTAAGATGATAAGCTCTTTGAAATTTGTTTCGGTGGATTGTCCGGCGTTCGCCCTCCATCTTCCGACGTTCATGCGTCAACATTTCACTTGAACTGCTTCTCTCCTTTTATGGGCCACTAGAGCTAAAACGAGAGAAAATATTTAAAATACTAAAATCTTTTCCTGAACCATTAAATCGATATTCATCAAACGTGGTAGGTTGCATTCTAATTAGTTTCCCTCCCAAGTTTGTTTAAAAATTGGTCGACAAATATGACATCCTTTCCGATTTTGATGAAACTTGGTCCAACTATAGCACTATGGTTCCTATTTATTTTTCTGTCGTCTTGGCAACAGTACGTTATCAGTGATGACGTCACGAACGTCGCAACTTAGGGCGCCAAAATGCCCAAAATCCGCCGTAATAGGTCTTCTAAAATATCTAATTAAGATTTAAAATAACCGAACTTCACTATATGATACTTTATCTAATTCATATAAGGACTAGCGTGTTTATAAGTGGTATAGCACCACATAACAACGGAATGATTGAGCAACCCATTTCCTTCTAATATAAAATTTTGACAAAAAAATCGGCAAATATACGCAAAAATGACATCTTTAAAAAACTACAGGCTCATTGAAAGTCTGATTTGCAGCACAAGTGATCAATTTGCAAATGAAATGTCAAATAAAAAAATGAACTTTACGTTTTCAGTTTTTCACAATATTGTGTTGAAGACAAACTGTCCTTCCGATTTTTGGCCGTTAAACGCAACATTTTATCGACGTTGCTTATTGTTTGCATCGTTGCGCTTTGGACGCTTGCATTATATCTTACGTCCATTTCAACGGTATTCAGAACCAACAACTTTGGGAAATTATTATGCATCAGTCTTTCTAATATTGACGCACTACCAGTTATTCGGGTTTCACGCAAGGACATTTTCCTTCCTTTTTAACTAACAGGTCGCTACTTAACTGAACGCGATACACTGAACATAATTTTTACATCACCGATGTAAGAAATATGATCTTTTTCTTTTTTTCTGTTCATTTAATATTTCGTTTTTCTGTGTCGTTTCCGTTGAATTTGCAGTCAGCGTCCTTAATCACCGAAGTATGTCAATCAGCATTTCCTGACATAATAGAATCGTGTCCCCGATTATGTACTACATCTCGCACTTGTGTAGAAGTCCGTGAAGACCGATTCATACTTCATTTTTCCCGCCCTTCATTCGCACGTATATTCTGTCTGGCACGTGGCGCGTATGAATATATCAGTAATGGCTGTTTCGCATACGCACCAAAAACTGAACCGGGGAAAAAGAAATGACATCGAAGCAGGCCGAAACAAAAACATGCGTGAATTGAGTAAAAACGTTTTGCATGTAGATCACATTTCCCTTATTCCATGCTGCACAACTACTTAAAACAGACGTACAAAATCATCTGCAATTCCACACAAAATCGTATGTTAATAAATCAATGGTACTGATTTCATTATCCAATGCCGACGGAATTAACATGTCGTCATCATCCATATTAAGGACATATCTGCCTCAGGTATTTTAATATATCTGTGAAGCACTAGCCGATTCGGAAACCCTTTTTTCACAAAAAAATGTGTAAGTCTCTAAGAAAACCAACATCATAATATTCCCAACAGTCATTCTCGTTTATTATGTGAAGTCACTAATCATATTTACTGCAGTATTACTCAAATGTTTTCTCTGCTAAAACGTGGCCTAACATGTAT